>NC_090930.1:474625846-474925846 GCF_040938575.1 Ambystoma mexicanum
CTCTCGACCTCAACCTCCTATTAGTAGGATTCAGCATGAGCCCCAGGTTCTGGCCTACCAAACTCCATTTCAGGAGATGTGTCAATGCCACTGGCATCATGTAAAGATTGCTGCAGATCCTTCATCTGACTGCCCTCAGAAAAGACAATGGCAGGAGCTTCAGGAGTTTCACCAGGAATGTTAAAAGCCTCCAACTCCACATCAGACCTCTCCTCATCCTTATATGTTCAGTAGGGAACTCCTTCTTAGGTACAGGTGCAGACCTGGAGTCAAGAATAGGCTTCACAGTCTTAGACAGAGCCTTTCTCAGAGGATCCACAGCCCTAGGGGCCTCCAATGGCACATTCTGGCCCATAAACCCCGACAGCGGTGAGGGAGCCAACGTCTTCGCCCATTGACAAGAGCGCCAAAGGCCATGAGGGCCTGACAGAGGACAAGGCCCCGACAGACACACTCGATGGACATGCCGCCGACGCCTTCCTCAACACCTTCCCAGACTGCAACAGTTTTGTCAGGGACGAAGACCGCAACCTGGATCTGGTACACCTCTGGCGATCTACCAGAGGCTTGTCCGAATGGGACCTCGACGGTTCCCGATTATCGTGCCGACTACCCGGGCCCGAAGGCACGTGGGCGTCGGACCGACACCATTCCCTGCCGGCTTCAACCGAAGGCGCGGACGGAACAGTGCCCCGAGATTGAAAATTCTCCAGCATTTTCTCCCTGAATGCCTCCCATTCGGCCAGAGTAGAGCCATCTTCCGATGAGGACGGGGAAGGCAACTGGTGACGCCGCTTCCAGGAGTGCCTCGACAAGGACGACGAGTGGTGAGAACCACTCTGGGACCGAGAGCCCCTGGACTCCCTCCGACGGGGATAGTCACCCCTCGAGTCATCGGTGGAAAGACCAGTAGTTTTTGGGAAGGATGAAGTGTGTTGAAAGGATGAAGTGTGTGGAAAGGATGAAGCGTGGAATGGATGAAGTGTGTGAACAGGATGAAGTGTGTGAACAGATGAAGTGTGTGAATGGATGAAGTGTGTGAACGGATGAAGGTTGTGAACGGATGAAGTACTTGGAAGGATGAAGCCGATAGATCAGGTGAAGTGTGTGGAGTGTGTGGAAGGACAAAATGTGTGGAAAGGACGAAGTGTGTGAAAAGGACGATGTGTGTGGAAAGGATGAAGTGTGTGGAAAGGACAACGTAGGTGGAAGGATTAAGCCAATAGATCAGATGAAATGGGAGAAACGGATGAAATGGGTGGCACGGAAGAAGTGGGTGAAACAGATGACAGGGTGGAAATGATGAAGTTGGTGGAATGGACGGAATGCATGGATCGGACGAAGCACATGGATCAGAAGGAATGCATGGAACTGATTGAACAGATGGAGTGCAAAGAACTGAGGGGGTACATGCAACAGATGGAATGCATGGAACAGATAGAGGGCTTGGAATGAACATTGTGCAAGAATGATTAGAATCCATGGAACAGTTGGAGTGCATGAAATGGTTGGAGTGCACAAAATGGTTGGAACGCATGAAACGGTTGGAGCGCACAAAATGGCTCGAGCGCACGGAACAGTTGGATCGCATGGAACGGTTGGAGTGCATGGAACGGTTGGAGTGCATGGCATGGTTGGAGTGCATGGAACAGTTGTAGTGCATGGAACGGTTGGAGTGCATGGAATGGTTGGAGTGCATGGAATGGTTGGAGTGCATGGATCGGTTGAAGAGCACGGAACGGTTGTAGTGCACGGAACAGTTGAAGAGCGTGGAACGGTTGGAGTGCATGGAATACATGGAGCATGAAGGTGCTTGATCTCAAGCACCTACTGAAAACCACCTTATCACATAACCATGGTTACTCTCTTCCATACACCACCACTCATCTAGAACACAGCAATACTATGACATATTCGGTATGGCTGTTCTCATACCAACACCAGCCACATACTCCCCATCATCCTAAATAAACACAGCTGGCAGCACACCCACCAGCCTAGGCATTCTCCTCAGGCTTAACACAGCCAGAATCAGCCTGGTATCACCCTGCCAGAACAAACACATACTCCTGATCTCCCATCCACCTCACCTACCGCTAAGAAGCAGCTATCATACGAGTGCCACACATGCTGCACACATAGCCGGTGCACACATGCACCTTATGACTCCCTCTCTCTACTGACCTGAACTACGGTTCCGAGGGCGCTCGACCTACCAGCGCCTTGAGATCATACCAATGGTACATAAGGCGCTATATAAATGCAAAGTAACATAACATAACAACTTACAATCATTTTAATTATGGAAATGATTGGTTTTGAAATAGAGATCTTATAATAACAAAAGGACATACACTATTTTCTACATGAGCTAAAATTAGCTCAGGTTGTATATATTTTCTCAAAAAACATGGTTTTATTAGCTGTAGTTTTGGTGACCTTTTGAAGAAGAAGCACATATATTGAAATGCATAAGGGACAAGCATTGACTGTCCAATGGCTTCCCCGGTGTGCACTATTTTGTTGGCTTATTCGCACACACCAGAAAGCAGCCATCCCATAGTTAAAGCATTCTATAACATCTGCTAGGAAAGGCATTGATTAATGGTTCAGCTGGAGAGCAGTTGCATTGAGTGGTGCACCCGGGGTACTGCTATAGGATAATGTCTCTGCCATGTGTCTTTGTGTTGAAAACCATATCAAATTCTTCCCGAAGGACACCGGAAACAATGAGAAATTGACTGTAATATTTTATCCAGTGTAGTGAATAAGGTTAAGAATGAAAAGTAAACCCTTTAGCCTGCAAAGCCTGTTATGAAGCATTCAAAATAAAAAAAATGCATTCACGTTTAATCAAATTAGAATGATGCTCTCTCTGTCTGTCTCCGTCTCTCTCTTCCCTATAGTAACACAATATTATTGCTCAATATTCTTGTTATTCAACGTACTTTAATAGGGAGTTTTGCAACTTGCACATAAAACAGTGAAATCACCCGAGAGCATGTGGGTTGGTGGACAGGTGTACAGAGATGGAGTCCAGAAATGATGGGGTGTGTACTAGTGTCCTTGTGGGTTGGACTCTTAAGGGTTTTAGTCATGCTTAGTAGTGTATCAGATATTGGTGATGGCAAAAGTAACTCCATAGACATATCAGAATTGTAAGATCTCTTGTGTATTCTATTATAGATACCACTAAGCTGCATCCATTAATTATGGGACAAGAAACAGGCTGTATTTGGAGTTACACCACACATTCATTTCAAATTTAAAAGAGAAATACAGGTGGTTCTAAAACTTTATGCTGGGGAAAGCACCATAATCAAATATGTGCACATTGGTAACTGGTTTACAGAAGTAGTAATTGGGCTGCCTGTGAAAGTCTTACAAGGTACAGGGCGCATATGAAGTCACAACATTAATCAGATGATCATATATCTGAATATCGAATTCTAATAGGACAATCTAATTTCTAAACAGCAAAATGGCCAGTACCACTACCACATCTACATGAAGCTGAATTTCTTTTAAAATGGATATATGTTTTATTTCCTCCAATATCAATACCAAGTATTTGTATCAAAGAAAAGTTGCATACACATCAATATGTTCATGTTTCCTTTTCAATGAATTCCCCAGCCCATGTAAATACTGTGTCACGGATTCGTCTTGAGTGAAAATAAAGGAAATAAATGCCAAGATGAGTGATGTCACAATCTGCAGGCGTTTGTTTGAGGAAGTGTCATTCATTTAGAACACACAGAATATTGATTTATGTGAACTATGATCCAACCAAGATTAAGATTTTCTGACAGGACAACAACTATCTCCCAATTCTCTTGCATGGTTTGGGTGACTCTAGTTCAGGGTTCTCTCGATTCAACACAATGGGACTCATTACAAGTTTGCCGGTCCGGAAACAAGGGTGCCAGTAAGCTCACTGGCACCCTCGTTTCCGGACCAGCAAACTAGGAGACTGACTGCTGGAGCCTCTGTGCCCGACAGGTATGACCTTGCCAGGCACATTGGCCACGGTAGGCAGACCAGTCACTGAAGCTCCGGCACCGGTGCTTCTGAGTACCCACTCCCATAGAGTCCTCTAGGACTCTATGGGAATGGGGACTTATATTTTAACAGCGCCTGACTTCCTGGGCCGCTGGACGCCGGGAAGTCAGGCGCCGGCAAAATGTTACGAGTCCGGCAGGATTACTGCCGGACTCATAATGAGGCCCTATGTCATTGATGAAATGTTATGGTTCATTTGAAATTGCATATTTTGGGGGGAAATGGGAATAATGAGCTAAGTTCCCTGACATCCCAATATCTCTGTTTAAATGACTAGGTTTTAAAAATTCGCAAATGACCAATCAATCATGGAAATGTGGAAGTTGTAATCCTTTGTCAAACTACACCTGTGAAAACATGATACATTTAATTGGCTATGGTTAAACAAAGATTGCTCCTTCCCTGCTTTTCTTATAGATATGTTTTATAGTGCACACACCACAGAAAAAGGGAACATGCTATTTGTTCTGATCTAAATGCAATCTTATTCTGCTTTGAATACAGAGAAATCAGGATCTATTTCACACTAACATGCTACAACATCCTATTCCCAGTCTGTTGGTGATCGTTTATCAGCTATTGCACTTTGCACAATGACAATGCTGTTTGTTCAACAGAAATGAATTCAAATTTCACTTGGTTTTAGATACAGTGATAAAGCAATGTTGCACTTAAAAATTAAAATATAAAAGCATTCTACTTGGAATGAGCCCCCTAGTGGCATACTCCCAACCCCGCCCAGCTACAGCTAGGATTTAGCAGAAAAATAGTTTTACAGGACATATATCCAGTTATGATGGGGAATTGTCACACTCACCTATGGATCATTAATATAAACGATAGTGCCATCAGGGACCCTCAAGAGTTTTTAAGTCTGCTCCGAGTCAGCTAGGAACCGTTGGTCTGTAATCTCCCTCTAAGAAATCAGGTTTGCGTTAAGTACAATCTGCTTTAGGTTTCCTTGTGCATAAGATTCCTTTACCACCAGATATAATCCAAGGTTAACTCTAATCCAATTGGGACCTGGATTCCCCTTTTGGCAGCTTTCAGGATCCACACTCTTCTCCATTCAATTTGTGTTTTTATTTATATAATGTACATTTCTACACTGTGCCATGGTCACTTTTTAAACGGTCAAGTCTTTCCAATTGGTTGATTACCAAGTTCATACTCCCAGAGAATACAGCCCTTAATTTCATAGGTTGATCATATTTCTGTACATTTGCCAGGGTAGGTATGATTGACATCAGTTTTTTTGATTTGTATTTAGTAAAACAATTATGTGAGTAATTCTGTGTCTTACAGGGTCATTTCCGGATCAGATTCCCCTTTATATGAAGCTCCATACTAAAAGTATAGTATACACCCGTGCCCTGCTTAACCCACCCCAATCGTGTGAAAAACAGCGCATACCTCACACGCTGCAGCCAAATTGTGTGAAAAGTGCACAGGTAAACCACACGAAATGCATCACCACACTTGTGCCAGCCAAATTGCATGAAAATCTCCATGCGCACCCCGATGAATACACCTACTCCGCTCGTGCCAGCCAAATCGCGTGAAAAGTGCTTACCGTAACCCCGCAATACAAGTACCCTGCTTGCGCCAGCCAAACCGCGTGAAAATCTCCACGCACACCCCCATGAATATGCGTATTCAGCTCATAAGGGACAAGCATTGACTGTCCAAAGGCTTCCCCGGTGTGCACTATTTTGTTGGCTTATTCGCACACACCAGAAAGCAGCCATCCCATAGTTAAAGCATTCTATAACATCTGCTAGGAAAGGCATTGATTAATGGTTCAGCTGGAGAGCAGTTGCATTGAGTGGTGCACCCGGGGTACTGCTATAGGATAATGTCTCTGCCGTGTGTCTTTGTGTTGAAAACCATATCAAATTCTTCCCGAAGGACACCGGAAACAATGAGAAATTGACTGTAATATTTTATCCAGTGTAGTGAATAAGGTTAAGAATGAAAAGTAAACCCTTTAGCCTGCAAAGCCTGTTATGAAGCATTCAAAATAAAAAAATGCATTCACGTTTAATCAAATTAGAATGATGCTCTCTCTGTCTGTCTCCGTCTCTCTCTTCCCTATAGTAACACAATATTATTGCTCAATATTCTTGTTATTCAACGTACTTTAATAGGGAGTTTTGCAACTTGCACATAAAACAGTGAAATCACCCGAGAGCATGTGGGTTGGTGGAGCAGACTGACAGGTGTACAGAGATGGAGTCCAGAAATGATGGGGTGTGTACTAGTGTCCTTGTGGGTTGGACTCTTAAGGGTTTTAGTCATGCTTAGTAGTGTATCAGATATTGGTGATGGCAAAAGTAACTCCATAGACATATCAGAATTGTAAGATCTCTTGTGTATTCTATTATAGATACCACTAAGCTGCATCCATTAATTATGGGACAAGAAACAGGCTGTATTTGGAGTTACACCACACATTCATTTCAAATTTAAAAGAGAAATACAGGTGGTTCTAAAACTTTATGCTGGGGAAAGCACCATAATCAAATATGTGCACATTGGTAACTGGTTTACAGAAGTAGTAATTGGGCTGCCTGTGAAAGTCTCACAAGGTACAGGGCGCATATGAAGTCAAAACATTAATCAGATGATCATATATCTGAATATCGAATTCTAATAGGACAATCTAATTTCTAAACAGCACAACGGCCAGTACCACTACCACATCTACATGAAGCTGAATTTCTTTTAAAATGGATATATGTTTTATTTCCTCCAATATCAATACCAAGTATTTGTATCAAAGAAAAGTTGCATACACATCAATATGTTCATGTTTCCTTTTCAATGAATTCCCCAGCCCATGTAAATACTGTGTCACGGATTCGTCTTGAGTGAAAATAAAGGAAATAAATGCCAAGATGAGTGATGTCACAATCTGCAGGCGTTTGTTTGAGGAAGTGTCATTCATTTAGAACACACAGAATATTGATTTATGTGAACTATGATCCAACCAAGATTAAGATTTTCTGACAGGACAACAACTATCTCCCAATTTAGTAAGTAAGCTCACTGGCACCCTTGTTTCCGGACCAGCAAACTAGGAGACTGACAGCTGGAGCCTCTGTGCCCAACAAGTATGACCTTGCCAGGCACATTGGCCACGGTAGGCAGACCAGTCACTGAAGCTCCGGCACCGGTGCTTCTGAGTACCCACTCCCATAGAGTCCTCTAGGACTCTATGGGAATGGGGACTTATATTTTAACATCGTTGGTGATCGTTTATCAGCTATTGCACTTTGCACAATGACAATGCTGTTTGTTCAACAGAAATGAATTCAAATTTCACTTGGTTTTAGATACAGTGATAAAGCAATGTTGCACTTAAAAATTAAAATATAAAAGCATTCTACTTGGAATGAGCCCCCTAGTGGCATACTCCCAACCCCGCCCAGCTACAGCTAGGACTTAGCAGAAAAATAGTTTTACAGGACATATATCCAGTTATGATGGGGAATTGTCACACTCACCTATGGATCATTAATATAAACGATAGTGCCATCAGGGACCCTCAAGAGTTTTTAAGTCTGCTCCGAGTCAGCTAGGAACCGTTGGTCTGTAATCTCCCTCTAAGAAATCAGGTTTGCGTTAAGTACAATCTGCTTTAGGTTTCCTTGTGCATAAGATTCCTTTACCACCAGATATAATCCAAGGTTAACTCTAATCCAATTGGGACCTGGATTCCCTTTTTGGCAGCTTTCAGGATCCACACTCTTCTCCATTCAATTTGTGTTTTTATTTATATAATGTACATTTCTACACTGTGCCATGGTCACTTTTTAAACGGTCAAGTCTTTCCAATTGGTTGATTACCAAGTTCATACTCCCAGAGAATACAGCCCTTAATTTCATAGGTTGATCATATTTCTGTACATTTGCCAGGGTAGGTATGATTGACATCAGTTTTTTTGATTTGTATTTAGTAAAACAATTATGTGAGTAATTCTGTGTCTTACAGGGTCATTTCCGGATCAGATTCCCCTTTATATGAAGCTCCATACTAAAAGTATAGTATACACCCGTGCCCTGCTTAACCCACCCACCCCAATCGTGTGAAAAACAGCGCATACCTCACACGCTGCAGCCAAATTGTGTGAAAAGTGCACAGGTAAACCACACGAAATGCATCACCACACTTGTGCCAGCCAAATTGCATGAAAATCTCCACGCGCACCCCGATGAATACACGTACTCCGCTCGTGCCAGCCAAATCGCGTAAAAAGTGCTTACCGTAGCCCCTCAATACAAGTACCCTGCTTGCGCCAGCCAAACCGCGTGAAAATCTCCACGCACACCCCCATGAATATGCGTATTCAGCTCGCACCACCCAAATCGCGTGAACAGTGCAGCACATGCTGGCAGCCCCTGCGAACACACTCTGCAGGCAGCCCACACCATAAGGGACCACACCATCACCCGTCACTATGCCCGCAGGCAGCCACCACCACAAGTGACCACCCCAACATTTGGGAGAATGCCTGCAGGCAGCCCCCACCACAAGGGACCAACCCAACACCCGGGATCATGGCCACAGGCAGCCCCCACGATAAGGGGACACCCCAACACCCAGAAGCATGGACGTAGGCAGCCCTCACCACAAGGGACCACACGATCACCCGTCAGCATGCCCTCAGGCAGCCCCCACCACAAGGGACCACCCCAATAACCGGGAGCACAAACCTATCGGCTCCCTACACTGTCATGGTGGGAGGTCCTCCTGGCTGTTAGGGAGACTTCTCACACAAGTGCTTAATTCCCTCTACCTTAGAGCCCTCCAGCTCTTTTGCTATATTTTGGGGATTCGAACTTTTCATTTTCAATGTGTTTTACTTTTGTGTTCATGGATATGGAGTCTCACCAACTCCATAGGCATCATCTTTTTACTGTGTCCCACACAGCACCTTTAGTGCAGTGGCACAGGGTTGTCTTTTCAGACTTCCCACTTAAAACTCAATTTTCTGGGACTGACTACTGTCTCCCAGAACATGTAAAGTTGCCATTGATTTTACTAGTCTTTTTAAATGTACAGACCTAGTACACCCTATCTTCCAATAGAGTATTTGAGGGGTAATAATTATCCCCTTTTGTCTGATTCTCATGGAGCATTAGTATGTTCCCCTTTTCCCTAAGATTTGGCTGACCATTTTTATTCTATCGCAGACTATGACAATAGCCTTTGGTACAGTTAGAGGCTATGGTGGTAGCCTCAAACTCAAACCCGGTAATCCACTTTTATTTTAACTTGGTTCCGGTCGAGTTGTTTCGCCATATCTTTTTGTAAAGGTCTTTCTAGTGTTTTACTTTGCGCATCAAACCGGGTTTGGTTCCTTTGTTCACCGTCCTTTGGTGGGCTTCTGCACAGAAGTTCTCCTTAGGTGCTTGAGTGTCTGGGTGGGCAGGATGTGAGGGAAGGGTTTAAGGCCCCCTGCACAGGGTCGCCTTGAAGACCCAAGTCACACTCTAGTTTGATTGGCTAGGTGGCTACCGTGCCAGGACAGCCACCCAGCTGTGTGATTGACAGCCAGGTTGTGTGAATGGGGGAATTGGTGCATAAAAAGCAAGTCTCTGGGACTAGAAGGCATAGTCGCCACTGGAACGAGAGAACCAACGAGAAGCTGAAGGAAAACGACTGCTGCAACTACTGGACACCCGGTGAAGCCCTGCTGCAAGTCTGAATCGCCTGAAACTTCGATGACAGAGGAGATCCACAAGGATTCTTCTTCCCTTGAGTCTGGTGGGAACAACCAGCTCACCAAACTCCAGACACTGGTCCTCAACCTGGTCGAATTTGCTGTGCATTTCTGCAGTAGATCGGATAGCCAGTGGGAAGAAAACCAGTTTGGGTTTTAAGGAGCGCACCTTTTATTCCTCACTTTGTTCCACTGCTGGCTTCTTCCCTGGGCAGTGCAGGACCCTCCAGCCATCATCCTTCTTGTCCCCACGACAGAAGCTTCAGGAACCGTGAGGCTGCAGGAACTGCCAGGAACAACTGCCTCAGCTACAGCATTCTTCTTCTTTAAAGGTACTGTGAAAATTCGGTTGTTCATTTCGTCCGACCGCGGTGAAAGTGTTTGAAATCTTTCACCTCTCCAAAGGCTTGTCCTTCTCTTCTTCTTTGAATAACTTTTCCTCTGACCAACTTCGTTTTGAACTCTTGGCAAAGACTTAACCGCGAACTACATTGAAATGTGTGAACCTCTGCAAAAACTCTGAACAATTAACATTGGCCCAGGCCTATTGACTTGAATCCTAGTTTTAGTAGCCTTTTCTAGATGACCCTGCCTATAACTTGTTGGTGCTATTGATTTTGAATAACCTTGTCTTTTCTCCCTTTTAAATTACTGGAGTGCCATTTTGCTCACACTTCATTTTGAGCCTAACTTGTCCAGAATTGATTGGGGTTGTTGTAGTGTATTAAGACTGTGATTTTCTGCTGCTTTATGTTAGTGAACTGTTTTATAAATGATGCTGTAAATAAATGCATATCCTTTTACTCAGAAACCTTGAATCAGTGTTTGTTTGAATCATGGTAATTGTTGTCCATTGTGTAAACTCACTTTACTCTTGAGATAAGTCTGGCTGCTCAGCCATCGCTACCACTTTGTACAAGCTTGTACCAAAGGTGAAATTGTACTTACACTTGTAGTCTTAATTGTGTGTGGTGTTCCCAATGGGTACTGCATATGATTCTGCCTAACACTGGCCCTGACCCATCTGACTTGTACACGCACTGGAATCGTGGCAAAAACACCAGCAGCAAGCAAATGCATAAAGAGTGCTGCAAAAAGGAAACAGGTTAACATTTACAAAACACCAACTGCTATACAACACCACCCATTCTACCAACATGTATATGCCAGAAATTGTAAACCATTAAATGTCCTCCTACTTCAAGAGCACACCTTAAAAATTCCTCTAACCACTGCAAACGTTACTGTAAATCATTGTGCACCATAGCAGCAATGAAATTTGGACGTTTTTTTTTAAAAATCCAGCATGGATTTTTTTTCTCCCACAGACCCGATGATTATGCAAAGAAACACAGTAACTGCTCACATTGCACAGTACACTGGTTCAAAGTATCGTACTTTATGAAGTACTAGTTATAACGGTCCACAAACTCAATAAATATATGCAACATTGTGGACTACAAAGTCACGAAATACCTGTTCTAACATATTCTGTTCTCTTTCCCCACAGCTAATGCAGCAACGAGTACTACAACATTTCACATTCCATACACAAAAAACAGCACAGGCCCTCCACCATGCAAACAGTAAGTATGAAGTTATTGCTATCATACTTCTGTACAATGTCCACCGAACAATGCGTGCACTTACTTCTGCAATGCACATAGCAATGCCGCAATTTGCAATATAACCTATAAAACACTACACAGTTTGTGGCTATGCCCTACACACTTCACTACACCCCGTACAGTGTACAAGCTCCAGCCATGCACTCAATATTGTAGACCGTGCCCACAACTAACTACACTCCCAAACATGTTAATGCTGCAAGACACCAAACTGCATACGATGACCCAGCCACCCACGTATACTGATCCAGGGCACACACAGTATGCCATCGTCCACTGTTACCTCGCAACACACTGCACATATAAATGTTCCTTAGGGACTGTAAATGAACATTTTATGTATTTTACCATCTATGCATTCAGTACAGCATGTGTACAGCACCAACATTTCTCCTTATACATTGTACTAACTTCACCGTAATGACACTACCAACATTCGGAAATGCATAGTACAATCGAAACACGTTGCCACCTGGATCCTTTTTTTTACAGCATCATCTCCGGAAAGCAAAACAGGACAAATGCTCATTGTAAAACAGCCTTCAGTGGAAGCATGATTAGCGCCAAGGGCAGACATTGTATGGATGTGTAGAAAAAAAGGAAAGATAACTTACCTGCAGTTGCTCTTCCCATGTGTCCCAGAGGTAGTCTGCAAGGATTTAATACGCTGTACACTGCAATTTGTCGTGCACCCAATACAAGCATGGAAATTGCAGAAGTTATGTAAGTACAACTTTACAGCACATGTGCATTATCAATAAAATGTATTAGGCTGCAGTTCTGTATACAGTTCTGTATACATAATTATGAATTTACTTTACCGCACACTTTCTCTGTGTGCATTGTACAGAGGTTTGTGATGGCAGTATTCACGCGCCGCTACAGTGCCATGCCTCCACCATTGCCTGTACATTGCAACTGTGATTGCACTTTGTTTTCTTGCCATTCTTCCCCAGACACAAAGGATAAGACAAAAAGGGAACGCAATTTGTGCTGTGAAACAGCACCCTTTATGCTCACTCCTGCTATGCTACATTCCCTGTTTTACCTTTAGTATACCCTTTCTCACAATTACCAGGTCTATGCACCCTCATTGTATTCAAAGTAATAACGGCCAGAGGAGCACGCACCAGTCAACTGGCACACAAAGTTGGACAAGTCACATTTCTATGTTGCAAGTTTTAGCAAAACAGCTCCTGCAATCAAAGGGGACCCCATGAGTTTTTTTTTTTTACTTTTTTCCTTTGGACACACACAGAGACATTGTTGTGTGCTTTTATCAACACTCACTTGCACTGTCATTTTTAATAAAAAGGAAACACATGCAAGGAGCGTCTGGTGGGAATGTATGTCCATTTGCGGTTCCGGCCATAAAAATAAACCTTGAAACATTTTTTCGTATACGGCATCACAGAGGCAACAACTGGTACCTTTAAATTGCAAATAAAATGCCTTCTTCCACACGAGCCACAAAGGACCGTACATTATTCCTTTTTCCACTTTGCCAGATGACAAAAAAAGTACAGAAGTGCACAGAGGGCATTGCAAACTAGATGTTGTTTGCAAAATAAAAGAGCGGTGATAGCAGCTCTTGCAACAATTCACAGTGTTGGTCTTAAACTATCTGAATGTTTAGGAACCGTATGCTCTGTGTCCGCATGTGTGCTTTTGCTTTTCTTTATGTTGCTCCTTTCCGGAGCTAAGTGCTCAGATGACAGAGTGTGCCACGCTTGGCAGTCACGTAACGAAAATACAGTGCACGCCATGAGCAACGATTCTCCACAACTGAAGTCAGCTATGGTAGTCACTATTGCAATGGTGTATTGTGCACACACGTATAGGTAATGGAAGCGATGCACACATTGGAATTGCACACAATAGGAACGCCAACCGTGTTTGATGCCCATCTCAAGAAGTACGCAAACGAAAGCTAACAGTCAGATGGCCTGCCGGCCTATATATAGCGGGACTTATTGGCATAGATAGTTTTGGTCAGTGCAAATGTATGTGGGTCAGTCTGTGCATTATCCATACTTTAAATGTGTCCTGCTTAGTAATGTGTGTCATGTTGCAATGTCTTTCTTCACTCTCAAAGGCCAGAGTATTATCAGGGGCCCACCATACCAAACAGAAATGGTGGCATGTCAGTCCGTGAATGGCAACAAGTCCAATGATGTGCACCATATGGTAGCGCAGGCACTGTACGCCACCTATGATGGTGTACCAACTGCAAAATGTCCTCCACACCCATTCTGTAACGGTGACCACACACAGGAGAGATGCATACGTCCAAGAGTGTACGCTAGAGTTACATATCTGTATAGGAGCGGACCCAAAGAAGGCAACATTCTGAAACCTACTTCCAACCAGTGGCCAGACTGTTACCTCCAAGGGTCCTAGCCATGCACACAAGACAGTAGGGGCTTTACAGGCACAATAAAACATAGTACACTGACTGTAAATATCCTCATAGTGTCTCCAAAGCACTCCTTATCCCCAATGGAGTCTGCCTGCACTCACCAAAGAATGATATTTGCCTGTGCAGCTACCCGCCAATGAACTATATGTGAGTAGCTGTGTGAATATTGCATATCACAAAACTGTGATGGTAAAAAATCCTTCCATGTGGCAATGTCTTACTACCCCCCTGAAGCAAGGCTGTGCCTAAGCCCTAGCCTCTTGTTTTACTACCCTCCCTGAAGCAGGGCTATGCCTAAGCCCTAGCCTCTTGGGTACATGCAGAGGCCTATGGCCTCCACCCATGCACCAAAAAAACTAGCCCTTGCCCACAACCACTACATGGCAATGGAAGCTTGCATGGCAACATTTGGCCATGTACCGTACTTGCCAAACCTACCACTGCCACCAACACCTCTACCCACCACCAAAACACAATGGAAACACACATAGACAACATACACCCTTAGCCAACAGAAAAATACATTGTCAATTTCTTCACATCATCTGTAATGCAGTCCCCGTTACCAATGGAGCGTCCATGCAGTCGCCACCGAAGGTTGTCGCCTGAGGAGCTACCCGCAAATTGCTGCATTGCTCGGGTACACCCCTCGCACACCACTGTCTTCTTTGACCTAAACAAATTTATCATATTTTCCGCTTTTCACTCCCCCAATTTTTTTATGCCCTCTTTCACCCACTCGATCCTGCAAACAATGTTTTTCAACCCATTCTGGTGTTGCAAAATTGCTGCAGTGCTCGCATACACCACTCGCACACACCACTGTGTTCTACTGCCTCATAAACAAATGTGTCATTTTTCTGCTTTTGACTCCCCCAAACTTTTCATCCCCTCTTTCACCCACCTGCTCCTGCAAACCATGTTTTGCAACTCCTTACGCACGGCACTATCCTCTGATAAACCATGGCGGCATTTCCCAAAAACTTTGACGCAGAGCACGCTTCCCTCCAGCCAACCACCGGATGCGTCCATAGTTCGTGCTGCAATCCAATGAGACTTCTGTCCAGGAGCAAACAGGGAAATGGGTCAGCGGAGCGGAGCCAGATATCACACATTTTTGGATACGTACACTTCAGTTCTTTGCAACAAAAGTACTGGTCGGATTTCCACCAAACACACAAAAGCACGATTTCTGACACAAGCCCCCGCTCCTGCCGCAAATCTGGTGCAAATCCATTCAGTCGTTCGGTCTCTAGTCATGCACAGAGTTTTCACCCATTCAGTCTATGGAAAAAAAAACATTTTTGCGGGATCACGCTATAACTTTTCCCCCCTACACGAAACCTCACCAAACTAAAAAATTCAGAGCGGGCCATATACTTTTTTTCGTCCAGGGGGAGCGAAGTTATAAGCCGCCAAAAAAGTGTTCTCCCTATGGGTATAGCAACTTAACCATAACTACACGGCCGCTACCGCGGACCATGTAATTATGTTAGAATTATGTTAGAATTATTAATCCATTATTAATCCATGAACACTTTTCAATATATTATTGATTCTACTTGTTATCGGAAAAAGAAGGAAGTCCATAGATGCAACATTGTCTTGCAATTGTGAATATATATGTCTCTCTAATGGTGTAAGTCCATAACCTAAATTATAATTTAAAAATTAATTTCAAACTGATTTGATTATAACTCTTGAGGGGCAGAGGGACAAATCTCTTCTCATCACATTACAAAATAGGGTGTACCAATTAAAATAAGGGAGAGGAAAATTGCGAGTCTCTAAATCTAAATGAATTCTGCAACAAACATTTCTCAATGGGCGAAGTTTATCAAGCAACTAAGGCCAACCACACAGGAAATAGGGAGAATTCTTGAGAACTCTGAGTAAGGGAATTTTGCCCAACAGGAGAAGTATTGTCTGGGGTTGCGCCCAGATGTACCTGATGAAAGAAGGTCTTTTCCAAATGAACCAATGCAGAAAACGTTTCCCAAAGAAAGAACCAGTTTGCTTGGAGGGACTTTGAAAGCAGGGGACAGAGTGGGAGCAGAGCGTACTTGACAGAGCTACTGTTAGGAAAGATTTCATATTTGAATGTAATTTTCCCTCCATGTGTCAACCCCCAAACTTGTTGCTGCTGTTCTACACCCTGATCTAACCTTTGCCAGAAAAGTGCAGCCCTCAGCCGCACTCCTCTGGGCTTTCGCTCATTTCTTATGGGGAAACTGACATGCCGTTAAGACAGTCAGTACTGAGAGACTTTGTTTCCCTTAGTCCTTTCCTCATGTTGCAGCTTTTGTGCAACATGTAACAAGAGTGCAATGTAACTTACTTTACCGCACCCTTGGGTCTCTAGTCATTCCAAAGGCCCTAGAAACTCTTGCTGGACTTTTTATGAACTGTGCAGATGTGTCACGGACAGAACTGGTGGCAGCTATCATTTTTATTATGTTTTGAACCCTTTCTTGCCATTTAATCCACGCTTACGGCATTTGGCACGAATAGGTGGCCTGGCTCCAAAATGGCCATGCCACGAGGTTCTTTGTCCTGTCCTTTGGCCATCTTGCCCCTTCACCTTCCCCAGGTCGAGCCGAGCCGGGTCAGTCCTTATTTGGTCATGCACTTTCCCGCAAAACCCAAAGCTTTCGCGGGCTTCTGCATGCCTTGTGTATGTGCCTCCAGGATGTGGGCTGGGATGTCTGTTCACATACACATCCTGGATGTCAGAGAGTCTAGAGTGTCCTGAATGCCTGGGACCACCTTGGTCCGTGATTGGTCCACGTATGGAGTGAGTGTTTGTGAGGAGATCTCCCATTGGGTCCTCTCCGTTTTGGCGCGAAGGGAACTTTGGATAAGAGGAGGCCGAAAACGCTGCTACCATGTCGATCTCCTGAGTTCACACGAACAAAGGATAAACAAAGAAACTAGGTTAATCTTCTGAACCTCTGCCCCTCCAGGTCAGAATTCAGAAAACCATCTTAACAGCTACCTGGAACAGTTGATGTTTCTACCTGTCCTCGGCCTCTAAAAGACAAACTAAAAGTGAGCACAATAACCCCTGTGCATTTAGAAATGAGGTAAACCCCTGATAGCAATTGGACATCTTTTAGAGGAATCTTTTGCAAGCTATGCCACTGAATTGTGCATAGGTTGTAAGGGAACATTTGTGAGAGTATATACATATAATAGTGGCCCCTAGAATGTATGATTGTGCAGGGGATAGTAGTCTCTGTCAGTAATGAAACATTATCTTATCCCAGGTTTTCACAGGCACAATTTATACCTGGATTTGAGAAATGGTGTACAACATGTTTCACTGATTTGCAGCAATTGATAGAATTTGTGACCTGTGAAAACCATAGTTTACATAACAAAGAAATCCTGAATAATTTCATTTACACCCCTTAAAGTAGAATATGAAGGAGGTAAGTTTATACAGTTTATTCCCAAGGAAATAATGGCAGTTAAAATAAGCAATATCTCTATACGTTCATGCCTGTGTGACCCTTTAAATAAATCAAGATTGTGTGCCATTCATAAAATAGAAGCTTCGGTTCTAAACCCATGCCTGTAGGTTAAGTAGCCAAAAATATAATTACCTGTATTTTTATATACATGCTCGAACTAGAAACCAACAATACCCTATATCTAGAGAAGAATTAGCCCTAAAATAAGGAATTTATATTTGAATTCAATGTTTTCCTCTGATGTCAACACTTGTCAAAGTTGTCAGAAATAATTGAGTGAAATGTATACTATGCATTTCTGATCAGAATAATTTGTGATTTTTTTTAAATGCGATACTGACAAGCTGTGATAATGTATTCATATTGGAGCAGATTACAGTCATTATTCAGGCTTCAGTTTATATGAATTGATGTTTGTGTTCATTGTATTACATGGCCAAGGTAGTGGCCATGTAGTTATGGTTAAGTTGCTGTTTCCATAGGAAGAGCACTTTTTGGGCGGCTTATAACTTCGCTCTCCCTGGACGGATCCTCACCAAACTTTGCAAAAAAGTAGTTGGGTCACTCTGAATTTTTTTGCAAAGTTTGGTGAGGATTCGTCCAGGGGGGGGGAAGTTACAGGGGGGGTCCCAAAACTTTTTTTTCCCCATAGACTGAATGGGAAAAAACTTTGCGCACGGCTAGAGCCCGAACCGCTGGACGGATTTACACCAAATCTGCGGCATGAGCGGCAGCCTGGTCCCAAAAGCGTGCTTTTGTAAATTTGGTGTAAATCTGTCCAGTAGTTTTTTAAAAAATGACCAAAATGTAAGGCAAAAAAATTAGTAATATCTGCGTTCGCTTCGCGGACGGACTTCCCTGTTCGCTCCGCGGACAGCACCCCGATTGGCCCATGGGCTTGCGTCATGTCCGCGGACATGCAACGTGTTTGCTGATTGGACGGCGAGAGGCGTGCAGCGCGTCAGATTTTCTGTGGCGCCCGCCATCTTGTATTCGCCGTCGACCGCATACAGCGCAGTGAAACGTGGATAAAAAATTGTATTTAGTGCCGTGTGTTGGTGTGTAAGAGTGTATGGGGAGGGTTGGGGAGTATGAGATAGGTTCAATGCTTTGTTTTTTTATGTGCTAGACCTTTTTATTGCGTTCGATTTGTCCGTGGAGAACACGGCTGTTCTGACATTTTGTAAATAAACTAAATGGTGGGGTGTTTAGAGGACGGAGTATGTGTCATCTTTGTTCGCAAGGAAGGTAAAAATGAGCTATGTACTTAATTGTTCGTAAATACACAAACTGGGGGTGTCCTCAGGACGCTGTCCGTATTGTAATCTGTCTAGTTGAATGTGTTCTAAGAACACTCGCAGTGTCCCGAAATGGTTGCAATTACGCAAAATGGGGGTGTTCTGAGAACGTTGTTTGTATTGTTCGTTGTCAGGGTGAAAGTGTTTTAAGAGCACTCCTTTTGTTCGCTAATAGTAAAATTTCCTAGGGGCGTCAACCGACTTTTTGTCCACTAAAGAAACGATAAATCCGGCTGGTGTGCGTCGACATTATGTGATAATCCTATGACTGGCGCTATTGACCTGGCTGACTTGCTTTTGCAACACTAAATCATATCTCCCGCCACTAAGCCTGATATTATCAAAGCATTCATATTCCCCGCCTCTCTCTGTGACGTTACAGGGTGCGTAATGAAACGCGCCCAGTCGTCTCCAGTACTACGCGACTTTACACAGAACCCGGAAGACAACACACATTATGTCACAACACAGCGCGCCAGAATTCAGAATATGAAACAGTGATTTAAAAGGAAAGAGCAAGATTGTAAATGTTGTAAAGTACATTTATTTGACATCAAATGTTTAGAGAATATTCAGCAATTTGCATTTGTCTTTGTTGTCGATCCGCAAAAGTTCATGTTGAGACACGCGATGTTCCTTTGCGGTACAGAGAGTGTTAGATCAGGTTACAACTCAGTGCGCCACAATTCGGAATATGAAACTGTGGTTTAAAAGTAAACAGCAGGATTGTACATTTGGTAAAGTACATTCATTTCACATGAAATGTTTAATGAATATTCAGCGATTTGCTATTGTCTCTGCTGTCGATCAGCAAAAGTTTATTTGGAGCCACGCGTTGTTCCTTTGCGGTAGATAGGCTGTTGGTTTATGATAAAAGCAGTAAATGGTCTCTCTGATAATCGGAAGGTTACTCCAACAAGGAGCCATTAGACCACCGTATTGGTTGGTATGTTGTTTGTAGCCGCTAGTACTGCATAAGGGCATATTGGTCCTTGGCGATTGTCCCATAAAATGGTGAGGGTCATGAAGTTGCATATTTGGACTTGCACCTGGCAGTTGAAGACCCCATCTGCTGGAGTCTGTAAATCGTGACATAGACAAAACGGGGCTACGTACCTGTTTTAAAAAACATAAATTAGTCTCACCAGCCGATCTTCATTAAAAATCATCATTTTGTTTATTAGGGCGTGAAACTATTTGCTATCGAAGATAGTGCAACAGAGTATGTTAATAATAAAATAATATTTTCCCATTCATATAGCGCTAAGAACTGTGAGGTATCTAAGCAGTGCTTATTATTAACCAAGGTGTGTGGTGCTCATTTATCGACCACGGAAGGATGAAAGGCTGAGTTTGGCCTTGCCGGGATTCAAACTTGCGTTAGCAAGCTGTGCACGGATGTCAAAGCGAGCGCTGTACTCGCTGTGCCACTTGACAGGCTACAGTGAAGTGGCACAGCGAGGAGAGCGCTTGACCGCCTATAGACCGGTTAAATTATTTATATTAACCCACTCTGTGTCGTCTGCCTTTTTCAGAGCCCTCTAAATGACAGGGGATCAATTCGGCGGTGATAGTGCGCGGTAGAAAACATTATGCCACTTTCAACGAACAAGTTCAACTTCAGCGGTCTTTAATGCTACGCTATTGTAATTATATTTGGTATAAAGTAATGTAAAGGGTTACTTACAGTACAATTGCAATTTCCATTGTCTACGAGTGGTGCAGTCCCAAAATACGACTCCGCGTGTGCCAACGATCTTTCGCATAGTGATATAATATGTAAAAGTGGTTTCGTTTCAGAAATGTCATCTTTATCTTCTCTTACGTTTTAGCAACACTCCTTCAAGAGAAGACTTTCATCACAATCTCTGTCTGTCAAGGTCAAAACATAATACAACCTTATAGTCTGCTTCGTGAGCCTCTCCGGGGCCCGAGAAAAAAATGGAAGCAGCTGACCTTCACTGTGAACGAGCATAAATTCTTACTTTGCAACATTCTGTGTAAAGCCATCTGTAGAAGTTGGTTTTTGCATGCCATGTTTGTATATTGATTGCGTGATATTAACAAAAAGTTTCTTTAAAGGACGTTATGGTTCTAAGTACAGCCGAAAGACCCCTGAAAATAGCAATTTATGCTAAGCTACGAAAAATAACTTGCACCAACACCATGCACTGCTAAGACTAACACCCAGGACATCAAAGATGACATCGCAAATGTCATTGATGAAATCACTGATGACATCACATGTGTATGTACTTTTCATGGAATTTGTGTACTAGGGATTTTCATTATAATGTTCCGAAAAAATTTGTCAAGGATATTGCAATAAATATCATACCGTTATTAGTGCTTTGAACGATGCATTTATATCAATAAATAGCATTGTATTATGGGATTCTATGTAGTATACTGAGCTGCTAATGGAGAAAGATAGCATTGTGTGCAGAGTACAGCATAAAAGTATAATATTTGTAATGTTAATATGTAGAATAATGAAATGATAATTGTCCTGACATGTTCGAAAATTCACAAAATGGGGGTGTTCTGAGGACGTTGTTCGTATTGTGTGATTGCTTAGCTGTATGCAATGAGGGAATGGTACAGAGAGTAAAGTGGACGCCGTCCGCGGACACCGCGGCTGTTCGTGGACAGGGCGTGGTAAATCCGGGTTTTTCCAGGAAATCCAACATGGAAAGAAGACTGTACGGATCAGCCAATCAGATGTCGAGGTTGTGGATTTGTGTTGAAAGAGACTGTGTGGGGTGAAGATGGCAGAAGTGGAGAAAGTCAGGGTGATGGTGCTCGGAGATATGTTTGTGCATGGTTTACAGCAGTACGCTGAATGCAGGCATGTTGCAAAGAACTTTGATGTCAAAGGAGTGGAGGTGGTGTGGAGCACTGTGCCTGATTGCAATGTACAGGGAATTGTACAAGTTTGTGCGGATATGGCCACGATGAACAGTCCGCATGTGGTAGTTTTGCAATATGGTGCTTTCCATTTGGGCAACGTCAGTGCCCCTACTTTGTTGGCTGATTTGGAACGCTTGGTTCAAGCCGTAGTGAAGATCCTTCCAAATGCGAAAGTAATTTTTTCTGGATTACTACCTAGGGCAATATGGGACAATAGTTCAGTTTTTTGTCCTCAGCAAAACATTGCTAGGTGTGTCATCAACCGAGGCATGTGTGCATTCATGCTTAGAGCTGGTATGTTCTTCTGTATCAATGAGAATATTGATGCCAGTAATGCTGTCAATTTTAAAGAAGATGGCATTTGTTTATCTTTTACCGGAAATGCCTTTTTATTTTGGAATGTAAGGGTTGCTTTGAAGAAGGTTATGTGAAGATTTTAGGAGTAAAGTAAGAAAAAAAAACAAGAAAAAAAATATAAAATAATAGGTGTCTGTCAAGCATCTGTAAAAAAAAAAAACACCTCTTTTCAGAGCCAACTTCAAAGGGGAAATGGGGCACACTATTTAAATTTACATTCACCACGCTCAGATTTTCGATGTGTCCGCGGACATGGCGGTAGTCCGCGGACATGAAAATCACTACGAGGGGGTTAGTATGTTCTATGTTACATGTCAGGGATATTATGGTTAAGTTGTGCTACTAAAAACCTATGAAATTCAGTGAAAAAACGTTGTTAAAGGGACGTTATGGTTCCAAGTAAAACCGAAAAACCCTTGAAATTCGCCAGTTATGGTAACATAAGCAACCATAACTCGTGCCACCGTGCACTGCTAACACTAACACCCAGGACATCAAAGATGAGATCACAAATGTCATTGATGACATAAATGATGACATCACATGGCTGGCTCTCCCTTTTTATCCTTTACTGACATATCGAAGCCACATAGTTTTCTACAGTAACAGTCAGGAAGTAAAAATTGAAAAGGTACTATATTTGTAGACTTGGGGTCCTGTCACATCATATATGAAACATGTACATTGCGGAAGATACAGGCTTGAAAGAGAGCAATCCTTTCTGTGCATGAAGATAATCATTATGGTTATCAGCACTTTGTCATAGTTTTATTTTTATTACTCTACGTTCCCTCTATATGCTCATATTTGTATACATTATACTCACTCTCCATAGAGTGAATGGGAAAAAATGTTTGCTCGCGTCTACAGCCCAAACCGCTGGACGGATTTCCACCAAATTTGGACCAGGAGCAGCGGCTTGGTCCCGAAAGCGTGGTTTTGCAAATTTGGTGAAAATTCGTCCAGTAGTTTTTTTTTAAAATGACCAAAAAGTAGGTCAAACAAAAATTAGTGATATCTGTGTTCGGTTTGCGGATACACTACCCTGTTCGCTCCACGGAAAGTGTCCTGATTGGCCAATCGCGGACATGCAAAGTGTTCGCTGATTGGACGGCGTGGAGCGTGAAGCGCATCAGATTTTTCGGTAGCGCCTGCCATATTGGATTCGCGGACGTCCCCGGACAGCGCGTGAAACTTTGTTCAAAATGTGTATTTTGTAGAGTGTGTTGGTGTGTAGGAGTGTTTGGGGAGGGTGGGAGTGTGTGAGATAGGATGAAAGTTGTGTTTTTTATGTGTTAGACGTTCTTTTTGTGTTTGATTTGTTTGCGGACATCACAGGTGTTCTGAAATTTTCTAAAAAACTGACTAGGGGGTGTTCTAAGGAGTCAAAATGTTTCCGTTTTGTTCGCAAGCAAAGTGAAACTGTTCTAAGAACACTCGCGGTGTCTGGGGAGTGTTCGTAGGTGGTGTCCTGAGGACGCTGTCCATATTGTTCTCTTTCAAGTTGACTGTGTTCTAAGAACACGCGCGGTGTCCTGAAATGTTTGCAAATAAACAAAATGGGGGTGTTCTGAAGACGCTTCTAAGAACACTCGCGGTGTCCGGGAAGTGTTCGTAGGGGGTGTTCTGAGGACGCTGTCCGTATTGTTCTCTGTCAAGTTGAGTCTGTCCTAAGAACATTCGCGGTGCCCTGAAATGTTCGCAAATAAACAAAATGGGGGTGTTCTGAAGTCGCTTCTAAGAACACTCGCGGTGTCCGGGGAGTGTTCTTAGGGGGTGTCCTGAGGACGCTGTCCGCATTGTTGTTTGTCAAGTTGAATGTGTCCTAAGAACACTCGCGGTGTCCTGAAATGTTCGCAAATAAACAAGATGGGGGTGTTCTGAAGACGTTTTTGAGAACACTCCCGGGGTGTCCTGGAATGTTCGTAGGGGGTGTCCTTAGGACGCTGCCCGTATTGTTCGCTGGCAAGTTCAAAGTGTTCTAAGAACACTCACATTGTTCGCGGACATTAAAAGTTTCCCATAGATCATAGTTGAAATGTTTGACTCTATGGATCTGATATGCTGCGGTGGTTGTTGCCAGGGCATAGAGTCTTGGGTGCATGGCCATTTGGCCATGCACCCAAGACTCTATGCCCTGGCAACAACCACTGCAGCATATCACATTCATATTTGTTTACAACTTTGGGTGAAAAACAAATGTATAAGGAACAAAGGTATTAGATACTATGGATGTGATGTGCTGCTATGGTTGTCCTTATTATTGTATACTTACTGTTTGGTCTAGTAATGGGAGTCCATGTTTTTCTTCTTCATTTCTGTGATAAAAGAAAATAGCATGTTAGTATTAGTATTTTGTAATGACTTATTACATTGTATAAGCAATATACTTTTATTTTTTTTTCAACCCTCATATTTAGTAGAGTACAAATCAGAGTACTGTGCAATTTGCTCAGTTTCTGTATTTGTTGCTAAAATCATTGGGTCTGTGGGAGAAAAAAAAATCCATGTTGGATTTAAAAAAAAACCCTTTTTCTGTTATGCTACAGTTCATTTGTTTGTTTGTTTCCAGTGTTCACTTGTTGTTTCTGGCTAATGCTTTACACTTTGCTTTGTTGTATTTTTTTGGAACAGTAACAGATTCTTCATTTGTTTTGATATTATAAAATTTTGGAGCAGTTAGATACCAATTGGCGTATTCTAACTGTCTATTTTTTTAATATATTGTAGTGGTTTTCATTTACCTATTTGGATATTGTTAAATTTTGGGACAGTTAGATACCAATTGGCGTATTCTAACTGTGTAGTTTTTGGCCTAATTTAGTGGTATTCATTTATCTGATTAGTTGTTGTAGAATCTTTGAGCTGTTAGATAGCTTTTGGAGTATTCTAACAGTTTATATTATTTTAACACACATTTATAATTTTGGGACAGTTAGATACCAATCGGCGTATTCTAACTGTGTATTTTTTGGTCTAATTTAGTGGTATTCATTTATCTGATTAGTTGTTGTAGAATTTTTGAGCAGTTAGATATCTTTTGGAGTATTCTAACACTTTATATTTTTGTAACGCAAATTTACTTAAAGGTTTAAATACAGTTTATTTATCAAATTTTGGTTTTAAGAACATCAAATAAGCGTTTGTAAGATTTGCTGGTAATCTCTGCTTTAGAGTAATGGTACTATCATTACATTCAAACCATCCACATTTCTTTTTTATGTATGCAGTGTAGTGCCCTGAATTGTTTGTGGCTCCTGCGTGGTAGATTATACCTATTGTTGTGAAGGTTTTCTTACCAAGTGATATTTGACCATGTGTGAATCGAGTCAGCTTGCAGTTGTTTTTGGTACCATCTGCATTGTAACGTAGAAGCATTAGTATTACGTATTTACTATGTGTTTGTATTACTAACGTGGAGTGGTTATCTGAATTGCAGGTAGAGCATAATCTACTATGGTTTGCATTTTGTATAAGTTGCTGAAATGGAATGGATTCACAATTTGGTATTGATATATATATGAAGCGTTCATTGGGGATTTCTTCTTGTGTCACATTGTTGCAGAGAGTGCATGTATGTTTCCACATGTATGAAATCTGAAAGATTTCATTTATAGGTATGTTTTTGTTTTCCAGGTCTTGTAGGTCTTGTAGTAAGTACATTAGAAATTCTTGTGGATCTTCCTGTGAGTTTACAGTGAATTTCACCATTCCAGCACAGTAGTCCAATTGTTGTCTTATTCCAAAAACACTATATGTGTTGTCAGGATTGTTTGCTGCATTTCTGTGAAGTACTAACATTTGCAAACACAATGGGTTTGTACTGTGTGAGTAAATGTTGTCAACAATTGGTGGTAATTGAAATAGAATATTCATTGCTACATTTGCATAGCAACTTACACCAACTATATTTGAGAATTTAAATGGTCCAGGTAGTTCTGTATCTAACTGCTTTTTTTGGAGTTTGTCTTCCTTCTTTAAAGAAGTACCTGGTTTACTTTCTCTAATTGATTCTTTTTTGTTTGTGGTACTTGATGAAGTATTAGTTTCTTTTACTCTCTTTGGAGGATTTCCAGTGACGTCCTGTTGCATTTCAGTTTGATTTAGTTTTCTTTTACAACGTTTTAGTTTTTGTGGAACAGAATATGTGTTTAGATGGGGAGTGTATAGTGAGCGAAGTCTATTATATTCTAAAATGCAAGGAATATCAGCGTTTACTTTACTTGCATCAAAGTTGATTAGAAATAGACCGTCAAGTGTACGTAAGCGTGATAGTGCTACGTAGCTCATGCCTTCTTTAAAGACTGTGTTACCAATATCTATCATTGCTTTGTCTAGGATAAGACCTTGTGATTTATGAATTGTGACTGCGTATGCAAGAGTTGTTCTCTGCGTACATACATATCTTTGAAGAGAAGGAATCTAGCTGTTGAGCGTCCTACCCGTTTTACTTCTGAAAGTTTGTCAAAGAGTATATTGACAAACTGAATTTTGTTGTCACATGGGTATGTTTGAAAGCCAACCACTGTACCCAGTGCTCCATTAACTAGTCCTTGGTCCACGTCAAGGTTACGTTTAAGCATTACTCTGCAATTTAAGGATGATTTTAACATCTTTTCTAAGCCTGCTGTGTTTGAGATTGATTTTTCTAAATTATTGAGTCTTGTTGTGGCTTGCTCACACATGGGTAGTGTCATACCATGTACATCTAGTTTGTCTGTGGCGCTAATTTCCATTATTGGTTGCATTTCTTTACTTAGCATGATTTCATTGAATTTGAAACAGCTTGCAAGAGTTGGCATTAAGGCCATACAATTGACATTTTTGTGGGCTAATTGTTCCATAACATCTGTAGCACATGCATTATCGCCATAAAGTGCATTAATGTGCCGGGTTTTCAATGTTGCTTCTGCTTCTTTAGAAAGTATACCAACTCTCAAACTTTTTAAAATGTTGGCATAAGTTAGATCTGCAGATTGGTGCATGTTTTCTGTTAATTCTCTGTATTGGAAATGTTGCCAAAGGTTGACATTTCCAATGCTGCCAACAGTTTTACGGCAGAGTTTGTGCCCTAATGTTTTAAAAATAGGTGCACCTTTTACTGGTGTTAATTGAAGCAGATCTCCAAAAACAATGATATGTTTGCCTGCAAAGAGCTCTTCATAGTCTGTTTTGAGTACTTCTTGTAATCTGAGGTGAATCAAAGCTAACATCAGGTTGGAGACCCTGCTCACTTCATCTATTAGTAGCATTTTCATTTGTTTCAATACTCTGCGTAATTCCATTGCAGCTTCTGCAGAAAGTTTGTAATAGTCTAATTTGTTCTGGTGTTCTACTGGTAATAGTAGTAATCAGTGTAATGTAACACCACCTATGTTGTAGGCAGCTTAACCTGTGGGGGCAGTGACAACAGCTGACAGTTTGTTGTGTGTCAATTGTTGAAGGAACTTACTAATGACTTTGATTAGGAATGTTTTGCCAGAACCAGCTTCACCACTGACGTACAGAAGTATAGGTTTATAATTATGGCAGGAACATTCTTTATTTTCATGTTTTACACCATGTGCAAATTGTTTTGTTACTTCTTTGAAAAATGCTACTTTGCTCATTGTTTAGTTTTGATTGTAGTATAGTTAAGTCTTCCTTATCTTCATACTGACACATGGTGTTTTCTACTTCTATCATGGCTAATTCTGCCTCATGTGTTATTAGTGGTTCTCTCAGTGGTTCTTGGCTTCCTGTTACAGAAGGCTGACTGCTGTCAGGAGTATCCTTATCTAGTTGAGCTTGGAGTTCTTCTTCATGTTGCTGTTCATTGTGCAACATTGTTTTGTACTGTGTAAAGTTTACATCAGTTATAGTGCTTTCATTTGCTTTGAAAGCATCCTCATATGAGTCATAGTTATCTAGTAATTGTTCTTCTTTTCTCCATGGTTTGAAGAGTTGTAGCAGGGACATGTAATATACTTCTTTATGTTGAAGAGTCTTCAATGACAATTTGATATGATTAATTAAATTTGGTTTAGTGAGTTTAACTAAGCTGCCTTCACAGTCTGTCACTCTATATGTACCTTTTTTTTCATCGGGTTTCATATTATTTTTGTATGTGTAGTTTTGGGCTATTTGGTATAAACACATGTTTGCCAAAGTATTACTTCTGTTTGGGTAGTATGTGTCCAATAAATTGTTTTTTAAAATGTCTTGGCTGTTGGGATCATGTTTGGCTATTGTTTCTATATCTTCATATGATTTTAGAACTCTTTTTCTAGATTTAGCTGGACCAAGACTTAGCCATACTATATTTTCAGATTTACCATACAATGAAGTACCAGTTAAACGATCAGCTGCTTCATAAGATCCACATTCTCTATGGGTGAGCATTTTTATGCCCAAGTTGTATAATTTCTGAGATACTGTTTTATTTGATGACTGGTCATTGCAGAGGTCATGGAGCTCTGTCTTTTCTGCTCTAGTTAAGTATGCTGTGACATATCGTGCAACTGCAGTAGAATTGTCTGAAATGTACTGCACATCTATGTTTGCATTCCATAAGTGGGCAATGATTGCATTATAATCATTGATATATTTTTCTTCTTCTTTTCTTTTTATGTAATATGTATTTTTAGGTGACTTTCCTTTAACAGTATGTCTAACTGAAGACATGAGGTTGTTTACTTGACCTGTATTTGTAACTGGTCTAGGGAAACCAAATCGGCATTTGGTGTAGTATTTGCCTTTGTTTTTGTATTTGCGACGACAATATTTTCCACATTTGTGTCTTTGAAATTGTAAAATTTGTGCACAAAGATCACTATTTGTGGCTTCTGATGGAATTTGACAAGTGACATATTTTTCAATAAACTGTAAAACAGTGGCATCACTGTCTTGACCAAATTTAGGAGCATCTTTAATCCATAAAAGCATGTGGATATGTGGTGCTCCTCTGGCTTGGTATTCTATTCTCCAAGAGAAGTGTTGCACTTCTCCAAGGGGAGGAACAGTTTTATTACAAATAAAATGTAGCATAGCAATGAAGCGATGGTGAAAATATCTTGAAACATTAACAGGATCCAAAGAACAAAGTTCTCCAGGTGTTAGAATATCTATGTTTGTTTTGTTTTTATTTGATGTGCGTAGGAAATCATGTAAATCTTCCCATGCATATTCTGCACAACTTAATGTAACAAACCAAGTGAGTGGGCCAAGGTTTCTGATCATACAACGTACATCTCCATGACGTCGAAACCAGTACTCTTTAGTACCACGCATATTTGCTAATAGATTTGTAATATTTGATTGTAAAACATCATCCCTTTGTTGCACTTTCTCTAATAATTGTGTAGCTTTCATATTTTGAAAGTGTGATCCTGATTTTAATATGTGTGCAATTCCGTAACCTAAAGTTGCTAGTACACTTTTAAAATCGTAGGTGGAATATGTATTCCACATTTTGTATAAATCTGGGATCTTCAGAATACATCCGTAATGAGCGGTATTCTGAAGCTGATATTTGAATAGGTCTATCATCATATCTTCCTCCTTTGCCAGTTGGAAAGAGTAGAGGAAAAGCACGTGCTTCTATACTTTTTTCCCATATACTGATTGGCGATCCTTTTGTTTGACGCATTTGGTAAGTTTCCAGTACATCTTGTACGGTGTCATTACAGTGCAAAGGATGAATTGTATACTGGTCTAAAGTATTTGATATTGTAGCAGGATCTAGTAGCTCAAATTGACCAGCTTCTTGTGTTTCTTGAATTTTTCAGTTGTATCTTTCAAGTTTTCTTCAATATTAATTTCTTTGTAATATTCATTATTCTCTGTAAGATATTGGAAGGCTTGTCTAACTTTATATAAATCTACCAGCTGTTGCCATATTTTTTTGTCATTTGTAGGTACTCCATTTACTAATATAATTAAAGATTGCTGCATTGGACGTTGCACTCCTAGAGTATGCACATTTTCTTTTAGATTTAATGGTAAATAAACTACTTTTCCACGAATGCCTTTTACCAATTCAGAGGGAGGTAATGTTGCTGTTTTTGGTTGAAGGCGTATTATTGCTTGAAATGGGTGCACTGTATGAATTATGATGCTCTCATATAAATTAAGTTGTTGTAGAGGTTTTGGTACTGGGTATAATTCCAAATTAATAGAACGTGAAGGAGTTTGGTTGTTGTCAAGTTTTGTAGTGCAATAACTGCAAAGTATTTAGGGCTCAGTTATTTCATATTTGTTTTCTGCTAGAAGGTAGAGAGCTAATTCAAACCATTTAGAATCTTCATTGTCTTCTATTTTGTATGATAGGTCCACAGTTTTTGTGTTACTTTTATAAAAAATTCTACGGCAACCTACACATACATGGTTTGGTATTTCAGCTGATGTACTTTTAAATTTTAGTATTTCTTTTTTGTTTGTGTTTAGCAAAAGGTTGCCATGTGTAGAATTGTTGCTTAATTGGTTTAACGCTATTTCATTCTGTAAATGGCTTTCACTTCCAAAATATTTTTTCTGGATATAGTGAATTTCTTCAAGTAAGTCTTTTGCTGTACCATGTAGAAGGATGTTATTTAACTTTGCTAGTGCTAAAGCAGGACTTTTAGCATACTACAGTTTATAGACTAGATTTCTTATAGTTGAATGATGTGTTGATATCCTTTTGATATCATGGAAAGTGGTTTTACAAGTAGGTCCTGTAATGCAGGTCAATGAATGTCCTTGTAGTCCTGTGTACTTGCGCACTGGACAAGTATCTACATTTTGCAGTAATTTAATTTTGATTTTGTCTTTGCTTTTTACATATTTATCGAGGAATTGGTGTAAAGATTTGAAACATTGTTTGGGAATGTTACACATTGAAGTGCATGGCCATTTGTACACTAGACGTTCTGATTCAGTTGAATGGAGGGGTAATTCTAAGTTTTCAGGGCATATTTTTGTAAGGAGTACTTCTTGTTCCATTATGGTATTATTCACTTTTTCATAACCTCGACCACTGCTATTTATGGCAATTGTATTCGTTTGCTTTTGTTTGTACGCTTCTTCATTAAAATATGGTTCTGTGCTCGTAGTGTGAAACCATTCACCTCCGCAGATACTTAAGAAGTTCTTTCTGTTGACATTTCGCTTATTGAGAAGTCTTTTTTGTAATTTCGTTATTAGTTTTGTTATTGGTTTCATTTTGTTTAACAGTAAAATAAATACATTTCTTTTGAGAAGAATTGCACTGTCCATCAATGCTTCTAAGATTAATTTCCTAGGATAGGTTTTAAGCTTTGAACCTGATTTCTCTCCTGTTGAAGGACTTTGTGACGGTATATTTTGGCTAAAATACTTTTCTTGGTATGCTTACTTTGCGCTATATTAAAATTTGAAGAAGTAGTTTTATCTGTACTGATAGGTGATTTTCTGTTAATTGTTTTTTGGTTTGTTTTACATTTTGATAGAGGAAGCGAAGTTGTTGTACTTGAAACTTTTTGTGTTTCACTAAATGATTGTATTAGCTGTTTTGTTTCAACTTTTTTTACAAATTCTGCTAAAGATGGATGCTTATGTTAGACACCTTTATTTTCATTTGCTCTAATTTTGCGTTGCTTTCTACGGAGTTGTCTTTTGGTAGGCATTCTTTAGGGTCTGTTGAAAAAAATAAAGAAGATATGGGTTGGGGTGTTCTGGAATGTATGTGTGCTGTGTGCATGAGTGTTTGAGTAAGATGATAAAGATGTATGTAATGGTGTGCGATTGTGCATTGGGAACTAAAACTAGTAGGGGTAGGTATTCTTGAATTTATGTGTCACTAAACTGGGGTTCAGATGACAAAAAAGAAAGTAAGCTAGTGGTGTGGAAAAGTACAAATAGTAAATGTAATGTATACAATTAAAACAGTTGTTTGTTCTATAATATGAAAATTGTAGTGGTTCAGTTGGCTAATTTGTGTGTCCAAAAATAGAAATTTGTGGGCCATTCTGGTTGTAAATCGCTGTTTACGACATGGACATTTTTGGACAAAATGGTACAAAATCTCTATTTTAAGAAACCAAAATAGCTGGTATTAATGTTATAGTATATTTGATTAATAATATAAATAATATGGTTATATTTTACTTTCTTTTTTTTTTTTAAATTAACAGGTAACTTCTTAGTTTTTCTTTCTTCTTCGAATTTGGCTGCTTCTTTTCAGGAAACTGGTCTTCACTGCAACTGTGAAAGCTTCAAATTAGTAAATGTGTTTGTGTATAGCACTGTTTTTAATTTAGATATTGATTTTTTTAATTGAAATCCTCAGTGCCTTCTGTAAAACTATTAAACTAATTTATTTACATAAGATACATTGCATCAGTTCAGTGTATATGATATGTTCTTAATGAACAAATTGTATTGAATGACTAACTGTAGCAAAAATAAAATATCTTTACTATGTCTTGTGAAATTTATAATATATTAGTGAATACCACTATTTCTGTAAGTAAACTGTTCTAGGTAATAGCGCCTCAATGTCATGTCTAATTTAAAGTAATTAAGTAAATAAATAAATAAAAACAAAAAATATGAAATTGTATAAGTATTTTTTATAAAGGTTTAAACATAGATTGTGTTTGCATGCAATTTTGTTTGAATATATGTAGTCTATATATTTCATTTAAAAAATGTTAGTTTAACATGAATTGAGTGTGTGTGTTTAAAGTAAGTAAAAAGTATAAAGGTGTATAAGTGGTAGTTGATTTTAGGAAATTGAAAAAAGTACAGTAAATTAATTTAACAGATTTTACAAGGTAAAAGTCTTTTTGAAAATGTGTTCATCTACCATAGCTCTCAAGTCACACGCTTTTGGCGGGTGTCACACGCTTTGTAAAGGGCAGACTCACCCGCCAAGCCTCCTGCACGCCCATTCATTCCAATGGGCGTCTCACCCGCTAAAAACAAAATCGGGTGATTTCACCCGCCTGTAAAACAAAAATGGTTGAGAGCTATGTCATGTACTATACAGAAAATATGCATACCTGAAGTTTGTGTTCATGCATATGGATATGCGTGGAGCTGCAAGTAGAAATCTTGAAGACTTGTACAGTATTTGTGGTAGATGCTGCTTGCCAAAGATATGACACTTGTACTCAGAGAGATTCAGAGTACATTTGCAGTGCTGATCTATGATGATGCAGTTAGATGTAGAGGTCTTGAATGTGATTGGTGCATGGTCATGTGATTTTTGAGGTACATCCAATGAGGGAATGGCAGAGAGAGTGTAGTGGAAATGGTAGAAGGGCTGTTCATGTTACGATATGTCCGCGGACATGGCGGTAGTTCCAGGACATCGGGAGTTACATCCGGGGATTTTTGGGTTCAGAAGTCATGCAAATGAGAATAAGCACTGAAAGGGATTGGTCAGGAAAGTTTGGTGGGTGTGTTGTGCCAGGAGAGATTTTTTGAGATACTCTTTTTGCTGAGAGAACAAAAGATAGCTATGACTGTGTGTTTCAGAAAACAGATTGTTTGGATTTTAGGAGATTCGTGGATACATTGGTTGAAGGTGCATGCAGAAAGCTGTGGAGTAGCTGTAGATCTTGGATTCCCACATGTGGAAGTACACTGTCATGGAGTACATGGAATGAAGTGGTTGGATTTGCTACCTCTCTGTGCTACTTTGGAGACAGAGCAACATCCAGACATAATTGTAATTCATTGTGGAGGGAACAGTTTAGGGCATGTGACTGGAATTTTTTTGCAATTTGCTATGAAAGAAGGACTGAGGAAGGTTATGGACATGTTTCCTAATTCGCAAGTGATATTTTCACGGATTGCGCAGAGACAAATGTGGCTTTGTTCTTCTTCATTTGGTCCACAAATGGAAAAAGCAAGGCGCAATGTTAAAAAGGCTGTTTTGCCTTTCTAAGAGATTTTGGCATGTCTTCTTTTCACAATGAAAATATTATGTTTTGTAGTACATACATTTTTCACAGAGATGGAGTCCATCTTACTTATGCTGGCAATCAGATTTTTCTGAGAAATGTACAAAATGCATTGCGACCTTTTTTGGAATTACAACAGCGATTTTGAAGTAGATGTTAAGCATTTACAATTTTTTACTTACAAACACCACCCAAAGGCTCTTTTCAGAGCCACCACTTCTTTCCAGAGAAAATTACAATGTTTGTGATGGAGTAGTAACCCAATTATTTTAATGTTCGCGAACTGTTCGTGGACTTCTAAAAAATACAAAGAGCCCTGCTTCATTTATTTTCACTTCTATTTTTTAACTGGGAAAGGCGGCTCTGAAAAGAGCCTTATTTTTTTTTTTATTTTTGTAATTTTGTATTTTTTTTGGTTTTTCAGACACGACACAGTAGGAGAGGAGGGTAAAGGAGGGTAAAGGGGGGGACACCAACCACAGGGATAAGAAAGGGCGAGCTGAGAGAGGAAGATGTAGAGTGGGTTTTATTTGGGTAGTGAGCAGGTCTTCTCGTGCTCTGAGACGATAGTCTCAAAAGCACTCCGAAGTCGCTCCCCCTGCAGAGTACTGTGTCACAGTGCATACATACAACTGTGACCCTCGAAAGGTAAGGGTCATCAGCATTCTGTATGGCCTGTGAGGCAGCTTGAGAAAGACGCTGTCCCACAGAGGTGGTCCTTGTGGTGACAGGATTAGAAACAGAGGATGAAGTAGAGGAAATCAACCTGCTACGTTCTTCGCAAGGTACAACCCTGCAAATAGCCCCAGAGTGAAATGACCTCAGGTGTCGCTTCATAGTAGTGGTCCCAAAGCTGTAGTTACCGTGCTTCCCGTGACTGAGTATCATTTTGCACTCATTGCAGGTAACATGGTTCGCACGAGCCTTAGGACCATTCCCATGAATGGTAAATAACCGCCACACCCAAGACTCACGCCTAGTGCGGGTAGTAGGGATTTCCTCTACCTCATTCTCATCATCCTCTTCTTCCTCCTCCGCATCCTCACTCCTGTTCCCCTCTTCAGGCCCTTGGAGAGGTGGTGGTGGGTGAGGGGGTGGTGGTGGTGCTGAAGCAGGTGCAGCACCAAGTGGCAGTTCAGCAGCCAAGGATGCCATGTCGATGATGGTGTAGTCTGCAGGTGGCAGCAAAAATCACTGTGTTCTGAAGAATAGCCAGAAACACAATGGGAATAAGCTCTTGGGTGTGGTCTTTTATAGGGGTGCTTGTGCGTGGTCCGCGGACATGCGCACTGTGCGCGGACAGATCGAACACAAAAAAAGGATTGGAAAGTTTCAAAAGGTATATAGAAAGTCAAGATTGCTATGTGGGACTTGTGGCATGGTGAGATTTTATTGAAAAATATTATGGATTAACTGAAAATGTACTTTTAAATTGTTCGGGGACACGAACAGTGTCCGCATTTCAGGACACACGATGAGCGTGGGCGCGGTCATATGATCTGTTTGCGAACTAGTCTGCGAAGGAAGCGCCTGTCCGCAGGACACCAAGTGCACGGAGATTGGTTAGCACATGCGCATTGATGTCCTACGGACACTGTTCGGGTTCTGAAGTAATTAAAAGTGCGTCACACGTGAAACGAATATTTCAGGACACCGCGTGTGTTCTTAGAACAATTTAAACTTGGTAGCGAGCAGTAAGGACAGATATAGTGTTCTTCAGGACACGTGTAATTTAGTTTATGTAGGAACATTTCAGGACACCAATTGTGTTCTTAGAACACTTTCAATTGGGTAGCGAACACTACGAACAGTTGTACTGTTGTTCAGGACACATCATTTTCGTTATTTACAAACATTTCAGGACAGCAATTGTGTTCTTAGGACAGTTTTAAGTTGATTGCGAACATTACGGACAGATATAGTGTTCTTTAGAACAGTTTAATTTTTGTTTCTTTACGAACATTTCAGGAGACCACGTGTGTTCTTAGAACAGTTTCAACTTGCTAGCGAACAGTACCAACAGGTGTGGTGTTCTTCAGGACACCTCCATTTTCGTTTATGTACGAACATTTCAGAACACTCGCACTGTCCGCGGACACTTTTATTGTTTTTTTTAAAAAAAAAACGGAAACTGTTCACAATACAATATAAAAATTAAACTTTTTTTTAACATATATTAATAATTTATGACAGAGAAGGTGAGGCAGAAACAGAAACAAAAACAGGAGAATTTGGGGTTTCAACATGATTGCTATTAGGTGAGGAAGGGATGGAAATCTCATCAAAACATTTTGGATTATGGAGAGGGTTTGGGGATAATTGACTGCGATATGGTGAGGAGGGACAAGTACATGTGGGGCAATGGTATGACGTTTTTGTTTTAAAATGATCTTCAACAAAAGTTTTCAAATTATTAAAATTGGTCAACAGTAAATCAATTTTTTCTTTTATGTTGTCAAGCGTGTTTTCCATAACAGCTTCTTCAGAGGTAGTTTCTATTTTGTTATACTCTGTATAAAAGAAAATATATATATATGTTAAATGTATACAAAATAATAATATTTAAATGGTTTATATTATAAAGTGTTTACCATTAGTTTCACTATCTTGTGACATTTCTTCATGTGGGAAATTGTCCTCTAGCCATTCCAGAGTACTAGACATTTCTGTGAGAAAAAAAAAGAAAAGATAATATATTTTTTAATCTAATACAGAAAGTTTATAAATATATGAGTAACATGAAGTACACTTACTATTTCTGGTGAGATAAGTCCTATGTATTCAGTGGGTCTGGTCTTGTTCTCAGTTCTGTTGTGTCTGTGAGGTAATTATGTTGGAAGCCAATTTATGTTCTTGTGGTATATTCCATTTCAGAACATATTGTATTTAAATGAATGGTTAGTGTGTTACATATATGGGTTACATTTCTTATGTATTACTATATATAATGTGTTTGTGTGCTGCTTTTTGAATGTGTTAAATGTTCTTATATTATGATATAACAATCAAACATACCCCCCCAAAGTTTTTAGGTAGTGGTACTGTTCTCCGAACATGTCCGCGAACATTAAATAAGTTTGCGGACATCAAGTTCATAAGAAGAGATCTAGTCAGTTCCATATGACATGTACATAAAGTCAAAGTCATTATTGTTAAATTGCGCTACTAAAAACCTATGAAATTCAGTGAAAAAAACTTTGTTAAAGGGACGTCATGGTTAAGTTGCGCTACTAAAAACCTATGAAATTCAGTGAAAAAAACTTTGTTAAAGGGACGTTATGGTTCCAAGTGAAACCGAAAAACCCTTGAAATTCGCCAGTTATGGTAAGCTAAGCAACCATAACTCGCACCACCACCATGCTCTGCTAAGATTAACACCTAGGACATCAAAGATGACATCACAAATGTCATTGATGACATCACTGATGACATCACATGTGCATTTACCTTTCATGAAAAGTCTCTACAAGGGTTTCTTATAGTAATGTTAATTTTAAAAAAAGTGTCAATGATCATTGGAATAAATATCAAGGGCTATTTAGTCCATCCAGTATACTAAGGTGCTCATGTAGAAACATAGGCATTGTGTGCAGCATACATGATGGAGGTGCAATATTCATAAGCTTGCCATGTTGAATAGAGAAATTATAACTGTTTTTTTATTAGACTTTTGCATACTGTGAAACATGTGATAAGTAGATAATAAAACACAAAGAGACAACACCAAATACAAATATGAGTATATACAAGGAAATTGAAGTAGTAGCAAAAAGTGTTCATAACCTAACTGATTACCTTTATGCTGAGAAATGGTTGCTCTGTTTCAAAGCTGTTACTTACCCTATATATATATATATATATATATATATCATGATGTGCCTGGTCTCTAAGGAAAGTAGTGTGAATACAAGATATAAAAATATGAGCATATACAGGGAAAGTACAGTAATAAAAAAACAACAGAACTATCACAAAGTGCTGACAACTCTACTGATTATTTTAATGCACAGAAAGGATTGCTGTCTTTCCAGCTTGTGTCTTCCCCTATGTATATGTTTCATATGATATGTCTGGATCCTAAGGGAATTATTGTAATAACATACTTGAAGGATAAGTCTACAAATATACTACCATTTCCACTTTTAATTCCTGACTGTTACTGAAGAAAACCATGTGGCCTAGATATGTCAGTAAAGGAAAAAAGGCGGAACCAGACATGTGATGTCATCAGTGATGTCATCAATGACATCACTGATGTCATCTTTGATGTCGTGGATGTTAGTCTTAGCAGAGTACGGTGGTGGCGCGAGTTATGGTTGCTTAGCTTACCATAACTGGCGAATTTCAAGGGTTTTTCAGTTTTACTTGGAACCATAACGTCCCTTTAACAAAGTTTTTTCACTGAATTTCATAGGTTTTTAGTAGCGCAACTTAACCATAACGTCCCTTTAACAAAGTTTTTTTCACTGAATATATATACAATTAATAAGACAATAGCAGGCTGGTTGTGTTTCTTTTCTTTAGACAAGCTATCTGTATTTGTATGCCATATTGTAGGTGAGTTCCCCAGCATTCAAAGTTAGGGGACCACCTTTAATTATTTTGATTCATCATTTTAAATAGAACAGAATACTCAGAATAAAACAACAGCCTGTTTCTTGTCCCAGAATTTTGGAGTGTGGTTGTTGAGGTCAGTGTGTTAGCTAAGGGAGATGTTCTCCATAAAACAAATCTTAAAAATTGTGATATATTCCAGATTAAAAGGATGCGCTTTCCAGAGATTCAAGCTGATCTGCCAAGGATAATATTGGAAGATGTGCCGCACTGATCTGGACAATGGAGTGACCATTACCCAAGGTCACCAAAGAGAGCAAACCTGAAGCGGTTCTTCCAGATCAAAATGTGCTGTGTCAATCAATATTTGTTGGAGATTAGTACAAAATAGATGCCCAATGGCTCCAGTTAAACCACTATACAGAAATGTTTGATTTGATTCCTTTTTTATGGATTATTTATTACATGTGACCAAATAGTTAATGAAACAGCCAACAGGTGTCTCAACCATAAAAAGGGCCTCCTGAGGGAAAAAAAATCATTTCTGAATGTGTCCCAAAGGGATACAAACTTCAATGAAATGCAATTATATGCCCCTCAGACATGGTGTGCTTTGTTGGTAAAAAGTAGACAAATACAAAAAAAAAACATATGAACACCTGCCCTTGGCTCCATCTAACGATTACAAAACTACATCAAGAAACCACTTCATACAATAGCGCTTGCTAATCAAATTCTGCAGGATATCCCATGTGATAAATCCAGGGAGTGTTTCCCTTCTCTCAAAGGGGAACCACCCCTTTTGGGACTATCGGGAGGTGAGCCTGCTATGCAAAACACTCTCTAGAGGACAGAACAAGAGGGATCTCACTGGGGGTGAGCCCCTCTCCATAGGAGACAAGGAATCCCCAGTAAATAGGGCTACAGCTACTACCTTAACACAGGGACGCCATTTAGGGGTTGCCAGGGAACTGCGATCCCTGAGGTCTCCCTTGCTACTTCTATGGTCTCCCTTGCGACCCCTAAAAAAAACTGGAAAAAAAATGTATTTTTTTATTTTTAATGCAAGTTCCTGGGCTGTGGCCAGCACCATGTGGGTCTTTGCTTCTGGAGTGGCCAGATTTCTTGTTCAGGCCTCTTAAAAAAAAAGAATAGGGGTTGCACAAGTCTAACACTTTCACCAGAGACCCTCATTAAGAAAGAATAGGAAAACCAAATAATGTGTCTTTATGGAATTCTATACTATAACTGCTAGACTCATTTAAGATTTACTTCAGGCACACTACTTCCGGGTGTGAGTCACTGATTTAGTCTGTTCTTAACCACCTTTCATCCTTCTGAGGTCGATAAATGAGTACCAACACTGGTTGGGTGATATTGTATGTATATTTTTTATATATAAAGCGCTCAAGCTAAGTGCTATATAATAATAACACATCATTATCATTTGGCCATGGACGCCTGCTTGCATTCACAGTAATTTGGTAATATGAGCCTATACACACTGATCTCAATGATACATATGGCGATCCATTCTTCTATGAAATGTATATCACATTATAGTGATATCGTAACCATGAATTTCATAGTGTACTTAGGAACAATGCTATGTGATGCCACTTTCTGTTTTGTCAAGGGTTGAAAGGTCGTGTTCCATTGCTTCCCGCAATATAACTTTGTGGTGGGGTCAAATTACATCACTGCCTGTGATGTCATCAGAGGTCAAGGGTCATGTGATGTCACTTTCGCTACCCCTGGCATTTTGGTGAAATGACGTCCCTGCCTTAACACCAGTGACACCATTTGTTGTTTGTTATATGGGATCTGACCACAATACCACTCCACAGGGGGCTTCAAATGTGCTTAGTTTCGCCACTGACCCTTCCATGCTGATCAAAACTCAGAACAAATCGAGTTGTGTCTATCATTGTAGAGAGAGACATAAAAAGGCATACACACTTACCTGGAGAGAAATAGCCACTGCACAGCGAACCAGCCATTGAGCGGGAGCCAGCCTGAGCAATGCTGCAATCAGCAGAATATTAGTCTGCACACAGTGCCAGTACATCCTGGTGGCAGGACCACATTGTATATGTGATGGGCAGAGAGGATTCATATCCTGTGCATTGCTGCCAAGAGTAGGAGGGCAGGGAGAATCAGGCACTGGGTCTCAGACAGCAACAGACCGAAACTGCTGCTTGTGCAGCATGCCGGTATGCCCCAGCAATAGCACTCAGCTGGAGAGGCAAAACCAGGGAACCGATGAACCGAGAAGCATGGCTCCCCTGCTACAAGAACTGCTACTTACCCTGTAGGAGAACACCACAGACAACCAGGATCACACTGGAAAGTGGGAGGAGGGTGTCCATACTCTGAGACACTCCAAAAGGGTCTAAGGATCATAAGAAACTGGATATGACATGACATGATTGGTTATTTATAACACATTTAATACCCAGCGGTTTATAAGCGCAGACCCAAGGATCAAACCTGTGTTGCTCTGTGCTGTCTTGTTTTCAAGGTGACATGTTGCCCCTGAGCTATCCTCCCGAGAGGAATATCAGGGGATAAAGAATCTGAGGGTCCTTGACGGACTATAAGAAGCCAGAGACTAATAGAAACACCTTGAGGGTGTGACCCAGAACCAAATAACACGTAAGGAGTTTTAAGATACCAGAGAGCAATGGAAACATCCCGAGAAGTTGAGCTCGAACCCAATAACCCATAAGGGTTTGCCAGAGACCAGCAATCAAGAGGAACACTCAGAGTTGGTGAACCTAATATAATAGCCGTCAAAAGGTCACCAAAAACTAGAGCGTAAGTGAAAACCCCAGAAGTAGTCATTCTAAATTAAAGGATTTGCAGAGTCATATTGTAAACTTCAGGAACAACATTTCTATCTAGAACAGCGCTTTTCTGGGAGGGGTCACAAATACCCTTTTGTAAAGTAAATCAAAGAGGTTTGTTGTGAACTGTAAGAACAGGAATAGGCTTGAAAACCAAGAGAGACACTGAGAAACATTAGAAAATAGTTTTGAACTGTTTGAGCAGGCTAAGGTGTGAAACCCCAACACAACAGAATTCAACAGAGACATTTGGGTAAGGGCACGCACCAACCAGCACAAACCAAGAAAGGGGAGTAAATGCACTTCTCTAGACTAAGTTTATGTTTCCTTGGTTAGTGGTAGGGACAGCCAGCAGGACAGCATAGGTTTGGATGGAGGACATGGTTAATATATGTAAGAAGTCCTGATGAGCACCCTTTTTGTTATTCTGTAGATTAGGGAACCGGCACCTTAGAAAAAGGCCTAGGTGAGGCATTTTTCTTTACATTAATACAATGTAGAACCTTTGAAAAATCCAGTTGTCCATCTCCTGTGTCTGACCTATCACGGTGTGGAACTACCAGGGTGTGGTACACATCTTTGTAGTGAGAACATCACACCTTTTATTACTATGTTATCCTAACCATATATGTGACATTATGAAACCATAGAACATGTGGTTCCTTTTTTATAATAGCTTTATATACATTCTGCAATCTGCTCCACCCACTTCTTATCAGGTCATGTGGCAGAACAGCAAAATAAACAGAAATCGAAAGGACTCACCATCTAGTGGCCTCCCACATATCCCATATACATGTCTTTGCAGTAAAAACAATGTCATAAGCATCAAAGGGCTTCTCCCCTTAGAATTGGTAAATGGGAAGAATATACGAGACGTACATGATATATTGCTAGAGGAGTGGGAAGAACATTGGTGAAGATCCATCACCAAGTCACTGAGGTCAGGCAAGAGAAGAAGCAAAGCCATGGGGATAAAGTAATGGTATTCTTGTCGACCACCTATTGGTCAAATAGCATGGTCCATATATCATTACTGAGGTCATACCAAAGTTGACCAACAAGGTCCCACAAGCACGCAAAAGGAAACTATCTCAGTTGTACTATGCCAATAATTTGAAATCATGGAAAGAGAACAATAATCTTCCCTTGATGGCACTGTATGCTGATATCCAGAAAGCCCTTTTGCCAATGTGGCAATTCCTCCAGGCCTACAAGGGCATCTCACAAGGATGTGGCAAAACCTCTTGAGACATACCTTGGGCATTTCACAAGGATTTGGCAAAGCCTCTTGAGACGTACCCTGCAACCTGCAAAAGTAGCATATTGTTTACTGTCCTGGAGGAATTGAAGAAAATGTTGCATCTAAAAATCATACAATGATCCTACAATTAATGGTCGTCCATGATGGTGCTGGTGCCAAAACCTGACCACACATGGCATGTCTGTATCAATTTCAGGAGGCTGAATGAAACAGGCATTTGGACGCCTATCCAATGCCTATCAAATGCTGAGCTGGTGGAGACACTGAGGGATGCCCAATTTTCACCTACTCCATACTTGACCAAGCAGTTATGGCAAGTCTCCTCAGCCTCAGTGGCTAAGATGAAAATAGTATTTTGTACCCAAGAAGACCTCTTCCACTTTATGGTGTTCCCCTTTGGCCATTATGGAAACCCAGCACCCTTCCAGAGGTTGATTCACTGGGTCTTGAGTCATGCCAACATTTAGCGGTAGCATATCTGGATGAAATAGCCATCAATAGCAAGAGCTGTGAGGACCACCTTAAACACCTCAACCATGTCTGTGACTGCCAAAGAAAGGCCCTACGATGAAAAAACCCAGTACCGTAACAAGTCATTTTGAGTTGCATTCAATATAGACCCTAAACCATACTTTGGATTCTGGGTGTTTGTGAAGACATCCATGACAGTCAACAATGTAAATGTTCCAACTTCTGAAAACAGTCTGGGTGTAAGGTGCACAGAGAAAGAGTTTGTTTGATTGATTGATATGTTATTTATAATGTGCCTATGCACAAGTGTTTCAAGGCACAACCAGGCAAGGGAAGGGGTACAAAGGAGCATAAGACAAACAATCTTACTAGGCCTACTATCATTTAGATTGTGCAAGTGCCAAGATAATGAGAAGGATAAGGACAGCTGGGGAGTTGGAGTCCAGAGATGTGAGCAGTTCTTCACAGGTGTTCATAAGAGCAGTTTCCGTGTCTCTGGATGCTCAGAATCCAGATTAATTGTTGTGGAGACCACCGACAAGTTCAATGTGTGAGTTGAGTTTGGACAAGACCAGCTTCTCAAGCAGCTTCCCCAGGAAGGGGGTGATGGAAATAGAGCAGTAGCTGGCAGGGCAAGTAGGGTTTTAGGATGTTTTTTTAGGCAAAAGAGTGATTGCAGAAATCATTGAGAGCAGGGGCAAGAGAGCTGATATTATCCTTGATGCTCCTGGATGATAAAGGGGAGTCCTGTTTAGAAGAGTCCTTCATGTAGCGGACAACACTGGTAGCTTCTTCAGGTGTGACAGGGGTGCATGAGGAGAAGGATGAAGAAGGAGGGAGGGTGGAATGGAAGTGATGGTGTGTGGGATGGGTTGTGAGGGAGTGTAGAAAGAGTGGTCAGGATGTTCTGAGTTTTGGTGGCAAAGTGTGAGGCCAGTGCATTACAGAGGGCCTGGGAAGGAGGAGGAGTTTTTGAAAGGGCTGGCTAGTTCCCTGCAGATCTTGAAAAGCTCAGCCGTGTTTTTAGATGCGCCGGAAACCCTTGCCTTTATGTGGGCTCTTTTCTTTGCACGGATGGTGAGTCCGTATTCCCTGTGGAGCAGGCGGCAGGCCAGTTTGTCAGAGGATGAGCCAGAGGTTAGCCACTTTCATTCTGTCACCCTGCACTTTTGTTTCATGGCCACAAGACCAGTGTCGTACCAGTTATGCTTAGAGGCAGGTTTCAGGCAGATCCTCATGACTGGGGTACGAATGTCAAGAGTGTTGTTGATGGACAGGTGGAGGTTGCTGTGGCCAGAGTCAGAAGTAGAGTCAGAGGTGGGTGAGGGGGCGAAGGGGGTTGAAGGTGGAGGCGAATGCAGCCACAGTCACTCATTCCATCATTCAGAGAGGAACAGGGTGGTGGCACCTGGAGGCAGGTAATTGGTAGCAATGGTAGATGGGCCTGCAGAGGGCCTCAACTTCACAACATGCCCTGTCATTCCTATTTTGTGATTCCTTGAATTACTTTATCCCCTGGAAGCAACTAATTAATTTCTGTAGGTCTTCCCTTGCTTATCTGAGCTACTCCTCAATAATCCCTAGACATCTGAAGGTGGCCCAGAAGGAGAAGGCACACTATATGTGACTCTGGAAGAGGAAGGACCTATGGATGAGATAATGATGCCTGAAAAAAGTCACTGAGATGCCTGGGGTATGAGGCTCTTCTGCTTTCAGATGTGAAACCTGGCACAATACAAAGAAATAAATCCCTGCTGGGGATAAGAAGTGCATGTTTAAATCTTGAAGTCCAATCCTTAGTTGGACAACTCACCGTCTCAAGGCAAACTCCGAATGAAATATAGCTTAAACATTCCTGGACCAGGTGAAAGATAAAAGAAAACCTCCTAGATCCCTTGAGACATTAATAGTAATCTGAGGTATGTTCATGCCTTGGGCATATAGCAGAGGAAATGTGTTTCAAAGAGTTCCTTCTTGTAGAACACAGGTGGCCTGGATGACATGTTCATTTAACACCAGAAATGGATTTAGAGTTTAGATATGGAGTCAAACAGCACATGCTCCTCTCCCCCAAGTACCCTTTCATGGGGTTCAATAAGAAATATTGTTCTTTTGTGTGCAGCAACTGGGGTCATCTGGAGATGTGTGGGGGACCGTTTCAAAACGCCTGCACCCACAAATACCTTTAGCTGGTAAAATTCTGCCTCTGTGTCAGTAGCACAAATGTATTTATGTGTTATGTATTAAGGTTTTCAAAAGCAAAACGCTAGTGCAAAAACATTGTATACATATTTTGCGGCACACTTTGAGTTGCTCCAATTGTGTATTCCTGTTGTACTTACCTGATTAAACAATCAATATCGAAAGGAAAGAATTATTCTAGAATTGGTAATATGTTTCTAATGCTTCCCAACATCTTTAATTTCTTCCCTACCGGACTATGGGTCTCTTACATCAATTTAACAATACAAATGTGCAGAGCCTCAGCTGGTATCTTGATTCTTTGTGGATACGTGTTCTCATGGGAGATGTTTAGTGTCTTCTGTACAGAATAAGGAAGAAATTCACCAAGCGGGGGAGCTGAAATCCTAAATGCCCACTTATCTCAAAGCTATTACGCTTTCTTTGTCACAGGTGCCACCACAGGGCACGACCTGACACGGGCATGGCTAGACAATCGGAATTACCACATTATGTTGTTGACTATTGCGGATTGTATACATTTCACACCGAACTAGCGTTCGGTGTGAAATGACTCAGTGGCATTACAACCCGTTGGAAAAGGAAAAACATTTGTTTTATGCCGGATTTAAAGTTTACATATACTCTAATGGGCACATTTACTAAACCTTTCGCGTGACCAAACAATACAAAACAAATCCCTTCCCTAGATTTTGTTAGGTGAGGTTAGCCGTCACTAAATGGCAGCCCCCTGTGTCTGCACTGCAGGTTGTGTTCGGTTGTGTCGTGCACATAGTTTTTGTAAAACCTAACACTTGGACCGGAGTGTCCACACACCATGGCACTGACTACGTTTCGCTTAACTTCCATCCTTAGATCATGAGCTAATCCCTCTAAGCTCTTCGCGCAGTTCTCAAATATTTAAGGAATAATACTATTTTGCAAACAGCATGGTTTCGAACTAATCTCTGCATTGATTTGCCTGCCTCTGCACACGCCGAGCTAAAGACCTGCCTGCTAATCTCAGCAAAGCAGCTAAACGGAAATCCCCAAAGCAAACTTCAGCACATGTGATGGGAATCAATCATTTTCATGCTGGAAACTCGGCCAGACAAAATGTGTTACTACTGGTAGCGAATGATTCTTTATTTGTATTTTTTCTTTTTTTTTTTCCTTGTCATGTAGGTACGCTCCTTTGCAACTATAACAAAAAATTGTGTGCGAAAATCATGGATTGATGTTTGTTAAAAGCGAGTCTGGGATGATGTATTTTCACGCATCCATCATTGTTGATGCTCGATAATGTCATGCGAAACCTAATATAGATAGTGTTATTTTCATTTTAAAGAGCACTCCTTCACCCAACGTGGGCATGATGGGGCTTGACGGAAGTTGTATGCGTTTGTAAAATGAGACCAAAGAAAAAGCCATACATCACACACGTAACAGTGCCTCCCACTGGCCCTCACTTCAAGTTCACCTCCAGTTCTGCGCAAATCATTGTGGTTATGGAAACTGGTCCAAACGTAAGCCTTTAGCTTCAGAAAATGGTCGTTCTCTTACAGGGCCAGTGTGGTTTTATATATAGTTTCATCAACCCAAGGCAGACAGTTCTCAAGGCTGCAGAAAACTGCGTACCAGTCCCACGCTTACTAGAGATTGCTAGTGTCGTATACTCTGACAGGTTTGTGGCTGTAGCATCGTGACATGCGTAGCAAACACCAGCAAAGTTATGGCAGGTTTAAAAAGGCTTGAAAAAATACTTGCACCTGACATGTGAATGAAAAATAAGCCATTTGAGACAACACAAGTCACATGTCACAACTCCACAAAGCATTCATTACTGGAAGTTCACACTCCAGATCAGACCCACATGAGCAAAGCGTTCTAGATCTGCAAATGGGCCTAAATGCACAGATTTAGCTATAGAGACTTGTCTTTGTCTTACAAGGCAGTACTATGTATGCGTACTCCATCAACCCAAGAAAGGCAGTTCTCATGGCTACAAAGAACATGCCTGTTGCACCCATGTTCGGGCTCATAAGTGCAGTATGCTCTGACAGCCTTGATGTTCTTGCTTAATGAGACATAAAACAGACAAGAGTAAAACGATAAACTAACTTTTGGTGTAAGAATCTATAATTGTCGGTGTTGGCCAAAAAGGCAGGGGGACACATAGAAAATTGCCTAGCAGAAAAATGGAATAGCAGAACGGGTTAATCATGACACGACCTAAGGGACCATTTGCTCCCATCAGAACACCTGATGTGGTATAGGAGCGACAGTCCTCTCCAGTGCAGGTGATCTCCAGGATGCAAGGCAGTTATTATACCCAGATCCCACACAGATGTCACTGAGGACACATCATAGTAGGTCAAGCTGACTGAAAAAGGTCATTCAGGAAAACATGGTCCTACAAATCCTGCCAAAGATTCCCAAATTTCAGAATTATGTTGTGGGGCAGTGGGGCGTGGGTGACTAAATAGAAAAGTTGTACAGCATCCTTAACCTTGATCTTAGCTTTCCACCCTCAAAATTGGTCCCAGGATACCAGAGCTGCTGCAGTTGGAGAAGCACTCATCCACAGCCAGCTTGGTCCTATACATCCACAGATGATTGGTGGTGCTAGGAGAGGTAAACTGCATCACTGGTCCATGGACTCCTCAGGATCCCTCACACATCCAGTGACCTGTGCCATTCTCTGGTGCCCTTAACTTTTGCGGTTCCAGCACAGGATGCTGTTTGCCGTCCGCCTCCTGCACCTACCCTAGCATTCATCCTAGGTGGATGATCGGCACGCAGTCGCAAACTAGCTCACTGCCACCAGCACCAACAGCTGGGCACCCACCCCTCGCTCTGACTTTAAGTTCACACCACCATTAATAGTCTCAATAAGAACCCCCCATGCACCAATTCCACACTGACCATGTCAGCTTCAACAGCCAAAGGTCCTGATTTACAGAACCGTTTTATAATGGTGCAATCCCATAGGAAGATGCTATGTGAATCAGGGCCACGTCTTTTGATGCTCTTACCCCATCCCGCAACCACATCATGTTTTGGTGGATGAACATCTGTTTTAATCAACATGTAGATAGTTCAGACTTTTTTAATTAGAAAGCTCAAGTTTTGAAGTAGATTTCTCTTTTACTAATGAAGCTAGAATGTGTTTCAAAGGTTAATATTTACGAAAAATGGCCTCAGGCACACACATATGGGCTCCACTACGGTGGAGGGCATGTGTATGTGAACCTGAGAAGCCTTAAGAGGGTAAGGTAAGGTATTGAAAAAAAAAGATGGAAAAGGAAGGAGTCGGTTTTGTACACTAGATGTGGTGCGTTGTCTAAAGGGATCTGGCCTCAATACAAGTTTGCTGACACATTATCAACGGTACCGGTAAGCTTGTAGGTATCGTTGTTACTGTACCAGCAAACTGCAAGGTCTGCTTGCGGGTGCCTTTTCGCCCGCCAGGTCTGAACTGTCAGGTGGACCGGCACCCGCAAGCAGACCATGTTACATGTACCAGCACCATTCTGAATGACCAGTTGTCCGGGAATGGGAAATTACCAGGTCCGGCGTAAAAAAGGCCCATTGAGTGAAGTCTAAGGTTGCAAGATGTTTACTAATGAGTGGAAAGTGAGAGATGAGAGAGGTGGGTGGAGGATGCTTTAACTTCCTGGCTCTTAGTTGTGGATTCCTTCAAGGGATTCCATTGCTCCTATGTGTCCTGCAGTCAAAGTCCACACATCGTTGGGTTATCACATGAATGGTAGATTAAGTAGTAATCATGATTCTAAGAACATTCTGATAAGAAAGTCCAGTGAATATTTTATTGAGATAATATTATTCTAGTCAGCACCTATACATATTAAGCAACGAGGAGCAGGGTGTGAGTGCTTCTTACTAGCATTGCAAAAAGAATAACACTTAGTGCAATGCTCTTGATCCCTTGTCTAGCGTAAACATGTTATCAGTAGGGCAAACAAATAATAATCCTGTAATGCAAAACATTATGTCTTTGTACTGTTTTCTGTGTAACATAAAAATAAATTGTCTAATATGTACTTTTAGTTGCACTGTATTGTTGGATATTGCCATTACTTTGCTTTATCGGGGTTCAATGTTCCCACCATAACCCTCTTTTTGTTCGCCGAACAGAGGGTCTTTGAACCAATTCCATTCCATATGTATTTTAGCAACAAAGGTTATGAACTAACAGTATGTACTTAATTGGAGAAAAATATTATTCTGAATTTAGCACATCAAAACTGATTATTGTAGTGTATAACATTTGAAGGGCCTTTAAGCCTTGGTAGACACTTTTTGAAATATACACGTATACCATTAATTGGTGATTTGTTATTTTCTGATTGGAATTAATTCAATAATGGAATGGTGTTAGATTTTTCAGTTAGGAATCAAACATCCATTAAGAATGGTGAAATAGTTTCATTGCAACACAGTGTACAATTGTTACATTTTATGAGTATGGTGTCCATATGATGTTCATACTATCAAATGTTTTATTACATCATGTGATAACTGAGACAACATGAATTATTAGAGTCTGATCCTTATTTACCAATGTAATAATTATGTCATATATACGATCAAAGTTTTGCACGCATAATATCCAATTTTCGTTTTCTTTGTAAGAATTTCAGTTCCATCCGGGCACATACTGGTTAAATATGCAGCAACGTGTTTTGCTCCTAATCAAGCGAGATCTATATAAGATAAACTCATTTTGTGTGGGATTTGAGAATGATCATGTTTTGATCAACCCAGGCAAGTATCTCTCCTTAGCACTGCATGACCTTCTCAATCTAAGGCAAGACCCATTCTGGCCCCAGCAATCATGCTGGCTGCTGGGTCAAGGACTAACATACTGCCACCATCTATACCTTTTAAATACTGGTAGAAAAGCAGATCTTTTAACTCTGTTATTTTCCAGTGTCAGATACATTACTCCTGCCCCTAACCGTTATTTACAACAGGCAAAGGTGGACTTTATTCTGTTCAATTCTGAAGAAAAAAAACACCTTCTAACTGGTAAGCATTATAGATCGTTACAACTCGCTAAATCTAGACATCTAATGTTTAGTTTTATGAGAAGTAATTAGTAATATTTGACAGGAAAAATAAACACCAGTCAGGTATGTTTATGATAACAGGCATCACTCAAGGTTGTGGAGACCTTTTTAACTACATCTCTCAATTTAAAGGTTTAGTAGCAGGAAACTGTTTGCACAAAGACATCCAATTGATTGTATTTTATATGGGCCTAACATGTGAACGTAAAGATGCCTTAAGCATGGCTTTGGTTCTCCAACAGCATCTCTAAACATATGCAATTGGTGATCTTTTTGGTTTAGAGAGTCAAGAAGAGAGGAGGTGAATGACTGAAGTATACGCCTAGAAATAAAACTCTACCTGAGAGACAGCAGAACCAGCTTGTGGTGTTATTTTGCGCAAGTGAGGCATTCCATCAGGATGAGCGCCTCTTCATACCAAGTGGTAACTAAAATGCTGAAGTCGTTTGAGAAGTTGGACTAAGGTGTACCACCTTCCCTTTGATTGCATTACCATACCCTGGCATTTTATCCATATGTTTATCTAACTCAAGTTATACTGTGCCACTTGGAAGTGAGAATAAACCCTTTTAGACAGTTGGAAACAAATAATTACATTGACATTACTTTGGGCAAGAAAAAAGTGATGCTGTTTATTCCAAAACATTCATCAGAATCCATGTTGTTTGTGGATGGATCACATCTCACATTTGGATCAAACAGTCTTCTTCACTGAAAATGCTGTACGCACACCTCCTTAAAGAGATAGTCACATTACATGCAATAGCAACATCTCATGTTAAAGACTTCCTGGGTATAAAGGAGTTCAGCTGCCTTAATCCCAGAACTAATTGGAGATACTGGATTGCGATGGTCCTGCACAACCAACAGCTTGACTGTTGCATTAAACTCGGTCGTGGAGACCATATCCTTTATAGCAGAACATGTGCTTTATTTTTAAAGAAGAATGACATCTTGAAGGCCTGTTTTGAGGAAAACATCGAACAGGGTTCATCTAAAATTTCATTTCACCCCTAGAGGACCACATATTTATGTTGTATCTCCAAAAGAAATAAACCAACTTCCAGCTCTGTGTAGATTACATGAAGTATAATGTAATTACTATAAAGGATAGATACCCCCTCCCATTGATACCTGTGTTGGTAGGTCAAGCCAGGGATGTGCACTAGCATTTAAGGGTGACATATAAACTAAATTGAAATCAGAATGGCCTCTACATTCTGTACTTTTTGGTAATGAGGTATCCAGGTGAATAATGGACGATCATATTCTATACTCAGTGTGGCCTTTATGAATGCCTTATCCTGTGTTTGATTTGAGCAAAAAGGGGATGGCTTTCTGACATTTCCTAAATGCACTTTTGGCTGACTCACACCCTGACACAGCCCTTTCCAACCTTCATCTTTCTATCTCTGATACTCTTGATGTACTTGTCCCTGTCATGAGGATCCGCTTGAAGCCCAAATCCAAGTGCAACTCTTGGTACGACTCTGACCTCATCACCCTTAAATGCAAGTGCACGGTGGCGTCGAGGAAGTGGAGGGCAACATGTGCACTCTCTGACAACCCGGCCTGCTCCAAAGGCAATACAGTCTCTCTGTCCTCATCAAGTAGGGAGCACACATCCAAGCCTGCATCTCTGAGATATCTAAGAACTCAGCCAAACTCTTCAAAATCTGCAAGGAGCTGGCCAATCCTACTGCAGTCTCTACCACTCCGGTTCCCTCACAGGCCCTCTGTACAGCCTTGGCGTCTCATTTCATCACTAAAATCCAGGACATCCTGTCCACGCTCTCTTCCTCTTCTTCCTCCTCCTGCACTCCTGGCCTTGTTGTGGCCGCCTCTCCTCCTCCCTTCTCTTCCTTTCCCTTGTTCATCCCTGATGACGTTTCTAGACAAGTCCGATCTATGAAATTCTTGTCAAAACAGGTTCTTCCCTGTTCTTCCAGGACCATCAAGGACCATATCAACACCCTTGCTCCAGCCATGGGCAATTTCTGCAATCACTCTTTTGCCACTGGAACCTTCCTCTCTGAAGCACTCCCTTGTGAACACCCTCTTAAAGAAGCCCTCTGCCGATCCTTCATCTCCGACTAACTATCACCCGATCCCTATCACTCCTTTCCTGGTTAAACTGTTGGAAAAGCTTGCCATCTCCCAGCTTGACCTTCATACAGAATCTGCTGGCTCTCTCCATGACCATCAATCTGACTTCAGAGTAGTCAGAAGCACAGAAACTGCTCTCCCCCAGGGGTCTAACCTCTCTCCCTGGCTGTTCAACAAATACCTGACACCTCTTGTCCACTGCATCGCTGCTCTCTGCTCCAACTTTCAGTGTTATGCGGGTGACACCCAGCTCTCTTTCAGGCTCCCCTCAGCTGCCTCTACTCCTTCTCTCATTCCTGACTGTCTGCAATTCAGGAGTGGTATGCTGCCAACAATCTCTGCCTTAATGTCAAGAAGATAGAGATGCTCCTCATCGGAACACTAGCTCCCTCCTTTCCTCTCTCTCTCTCTAGGCCACCCACTCTGTATCCTCTTCCTGCTTCTACCTCTGAGGCTATAACCTTGGGGTCATCTTTCACTCCACCCTCTCTTTTTCTCCTCACATCTCCAACATCTATAAAAAATCAAACCATTAGCTGAACCTCCTGAGAGGTATTCTTCCTTTCCTCACTTCCCCCCAGAAACTCGCTGTCTCCGTAGCTCTGGTCCTCTCAAGGCTGGCTACTGCAACAGCTTCTTTCTATATCTTCCTGCCTCTACTCTCCGTCCTCTACAAGTTATCCAGAACAGGACTGCGAGACTTGTCCTTGGCCTCAAGCCCAGGGATTGTATCTCTCCAGATCTGGAATCTCTTCATTGGCTCCCAGTGGTTGCAAGAATCAAGTTCAAGACCCACTGCATTCTCCACAAGGCTTTCTGGGACCTGGGGACTGCACTACCTCCATCTCTCTTCCTAAGTATATCCCATCTCGAGCTTTTCTAGGCAGAGAGTTGGGGGCGGATTTCTCTCATTGGCTGGGGTCTCCCTCTGGAACAGCCTCCCTGCTGCTCTCGAACTTGAGGAGAACCATCTCAGGTTCCAGAAGCAACTCATGACCTTCCTCTTCGTTTCCGGTTTCTCTCTTTCTCTTCCCTGCTGATGACCTGTCTGCTCCACGTACTGGTCACCTGGCCACCCTCTCAACTTGGGCCCAGGTCCCTGCCTGTCCAGTTCCACTTCGCACTGCCTCTTGCCTTTCGTAGCACTTGTGGTCTCTATCTGTAACCCTACATTTCACTCTTATTTTATTGATTTATTTATTAATTTATTTTCTCTCTCTGTACTTATGAGCCACCCATTGGCTGCACTTTCTGATTACTTGCACTGAGCCACCCGGTGGCTACACTTTTTATTACCTGCACTTGCCGACCCCCTCACCTCCCTTTACACTTCTCTCCTTTTCATGACGTTCACTTGCGCGATCAGATTGACACAAGGCCTAGTAAGATCGTTGTTTTGTCCTCCCTCTGTTTCCCCCTCCTTGTCGTGTTGCACCTAGAAACACTTGTGTACAGGCGCGTTATTAATACAATATCATATCATAACCTATTAACGGACATTCTTGATGCTTATGTCATCAAATTTCTGTGCGGGTCCTTTCCCTATCTTCTTCTATCCATATGGCCCATGTTTAGGTGGCATTGACAGGAAAAACAGCTGTATACAAAGTCAGATAAAAGTTCATTTTGCCGAAAGTTTTTGGCCCGCTTTAAATAGACACTGACTCCACAGCAGATAGAAAGATAAAGGCAGTGGCCATCTCCCAGAAAAACGAACACTATAACAGTTTCTACAGACAACACGTTTTCTCGATGTCTGTGTATCAAGAGTGGTGATGCTTAATGACGAGGAGGGCATTCAGAGAGCTGTCCCTTAATGTGCTTTAATTCATTTGTAGCAGCACTGTCCTGGTGCCAATGTATTTCCCTATTAGGCCGAATCTGAGAGACATGTGTAGAGAGGCGATGGAAAACCCTGCCCTGTATATGATGTAGGGATACTTAATAAGAGGGAGGTTTCACGCTTATTCTGTGTGGTCGATTGGAGTAGATACCTGTGCCAGACAACAAGAAGCAACCTTTAAAGATAAACAGAAGAAAGCATGCCAGGCATTCAAAGCCTCCGCATGGCATTCTGTCATCAGCATTTCTCGGGACAATCACAGTCAGTTACCGTTGAAAGCATGCCCCCATTGCGTTATCCAGACACAACACCTGTGCAAGGAAATGACGACAGCAGGACAGTGTGAAAGGCACCTGCCATCCTCGGCGGATTTTCGTCACAATCTTATGGATCAGGACGATCCACTGAACAGTGTGCAGAGGCAACTTAATGAGAAATGGGCCTGCGCAAGGTTTTATTCCTTTTTTACTTTCCTATTTGGCCAGAGACTAAGGTTAAAGACAAGCTATCGTTATCTATCGGGAAAGTTAATATTTGGTTCAACTTTACCCACAAGTTGGCCATGGTCGGAATTTTCCTTCCTTCAAAAATAATAGCTCAACTCTTACAGCATCATTAAAGCCTTAGAGTGAATTCAAACATATGTGATATTTTCATCACTCACCTCTTTACATGCAGGGACATAGTTATCAACAGTGCTATTTCTAAAGAATACCACTGCAGGTAAATACCACAGTAACACAAAGTGCCATTTCACCTGGAAAATCTATCAATTTTACCTCCAACGTCTGCATAAATGCCTTTTGGTGAGTGTGTCAAAGCCCTAGCTTTTTTGATTTGTTTTAAATAATAACATGTTCTTGGTATTTCCATCTCAGAAAGGGTGGTCTGCTAAACATACACCCCTTTGCAGAAAGCTCCATGCCAAAAGCATAGTGAACACATGTGCACTGCTGCATCAGTCACTGCAGACAGGTTTAATTTAAATCTGCATATCTTATCCAACACCATACCAATTGAACAAGCTATCTGTTGGTGGCCGGGTAATCTCTAAGAATAAGCCATACCTGCGTGTTGGGATGGTGGCTGATAGCAAACACATTATTAAAGCCATGTCAGAAGTGTATCATACTCATGTCATCCCTGTGAGCTCACACAAGCTATGGAAAGGCAATATGGATTCATAGTCAGACTGCCTAACTACGCCTCAGCCAGCAGGACAATAGGCATAACGCTGTCTCTCTTTGATCCCTTGGGAGGTTGGGTAACACCTATTTCCAAATCAGGGAACTCTCAGCAAGAGTACTACTGGGAACCATGCTTCAAAGAGGCACACCTATTTCAAAAGGGCCAGCCTCACACTAGGTTGTTGAATACCAAAGGGCATTTGAATCTGCAGGCTTGGGGCGGGGTGAAGTTACAACTGTCAGACAGAGCAGAAGGGACAGAAGGAATAGTTCCTTCACCTTGGTTTGCTGTGGACTCTTCGTTCCACCCTGTCTTCTCCACTTCCTGCAGAGAAGAGCACTTTGGATATGATGTCTGAAGGCACAAGTCACTTGTCACCTTGATTGGGATTGAACCCATTAAAGCAGACTTGCTTTTATACAATCCACAGTGAACTTTTGCCTTTATAAGGAAGGGGTCTTTGACTCCTTCATTTATTCATCCTGGACTCTTAAGGACAGTAGAATTTGTCTGCACCCTGTTTGGTGAGCAGTCCTTTCCAAAACTCTCTGCAAAAGGAAGGGAGTCAAGAGGTGCTGTATGATCAATTCTAACAGATAGAAAAGAAAACACATCATAGATTCAAGATGACTGTGAAAAATAAAATTCCATGGCATGAGTGGTCCAGGGATGAACATCAGTTTCTAAACCATCAATCAGCCCCACACCTACAGAAGCGATCCAAACCGATTGGAAAAACAAGCAAATTATAATCCTCCTTGTCCAATTTTGGTAACGTGGGCCGAATGGCATGCTTATTTCTGAAAGGTCGTGGATTAGTTGCAACGCAATGAAAATACAATTATTATGCAATAATAAAAGGGACTGTCCATTCAAGGTTGTATAAACATCTCTACTTTATTATTAGCATAACAGACAGTTCTGGCACACTAAAAAATACAACCCACCCTGCAAAGGTATGCAGAGGACAGACAGGTTCAAAGAAGGAAAAGGGATGCACTCTGGATACTGACAGGAGGGTAGTCAGTATAATAATGAATCACAATAGTTCAAAGATACTTGGTTTCAATGCAAAGGGAGAAATGGGTCATAAAATGTCACTAGTGACCTTCAGAGAATGACCAGGAAAACAGAACCACAATGTGCCTTGTGCTGTAGGGGTTCTTGATGCTCGACAGGGTTGAGTCTGTTTCAGTGTGCTTTGCAGCTTTTACGGTAGAATTCAAGATGGGCAACAGCTGCGGGACTCAGGTGGCAGGCAGTTTGGCAAGTGAAGCTGGACGGACAGCTGCAGGCTGGCATACATGGTAGCTTGGGGTCAGGAATCATCTCAGTGCTGGACTGCGGTTCTGAAGCACTGGTCGAGGTTTTTCAGATGGCTTTAGAGAGTGAGGTGTAACAACAGTCAGCAGTGCAGTCGGTGACAACTAGAGGGGATCGACTGGCTTGAAAATGTCCTTTAATGTGGACATCAGTGGATGTTTGTCGATGCAGTCCTCCTGGCTTCTACACTGGGCTTGTGTTGTCCTTTAAGGCAGTTGGCCCAAAGCTGAGATGAGTGTTGTCCTTGGTTTGCTTCAGATACTCTGTGGCACTTCCCACCTAGGAAGCTTGCTGCAGAGCCTAGCAGGGCATGCTGTGTGCTGGCTGGGTACCGGTTCTGGACCTGCTGGAGGATCATCTGGATTCAGTATCTCTCTCTGTTGCCTGGGAGATGTTTAGGGGGGGGCTTGCTTCCCTCTTGGAGGTCCTGTCTTTCCTTCACTGGTGGAAGATGTAAGGCAGACTGTAACTTTAGCCAGGGTTCAATGATGAATTCTTCCTTCTGCTTCTGGTGAAACCATCAGATGCTCTGCCAAAGAATGGGCTCAGCCCTCGTTTAAAGTCAAATTGGCCACAGTGATTTGTGTAGGCTAAGCCTACCTTAATGAACCAATCCTGGGACCCCGTCAACAATCTCCTGTATTCGTGATGTCATAATAAGAGTGTTTTGCAATAGAAAAGGTAAAGGGGGAAAAACATTCAATACTAACCCACCCATCTTCCTGTCTGTTGTGGATCAAATGGTCTCTCTGGTTCATGGAGCTCACTGTGGTTCCTGATTAATGTGGCAGGTATCCCTTGAAGCTGCAACAAGACCAGGCTTTCTGGCTCTGTCAAAACAATGACTTGCACCTTCTGAATGGGGTCCTCCCCCGGGATGACTACTGTAAACATGCAGTCCAAGACATGACATTTCACTGTTAATTGATAATGAGGGTGTTAGCTGGCTTCAAGTTCCCACAGTGCATATGAAAGGATGTTGGGGTTTCCTGTCGCCTTTCTTACCCTCTTCAGCCAAGCCCCATGTGGGCCTGTTTGAAGTACATTCTATTTGTATGTTAATTATTTTAATCACAGCCACCATCTGCAGGGCTAAAAGAAAGAACTGGGTGGATCCATGGAGCCTTTGTTAGTTAATTAGGGTGATGATGGCAGGGGGAAGGTTTTACCCTTCCTCATCTGGAGATGCCTTGTGTAATCCAACTGTCAGATTCCAACTAAACATGACCCAGGAAACTATGCTTGCAGATCTGTGTCCACCCAGAACACACAGGTATATGCATATGTTGTGCAGTGAGCATAAATGTTTGCGGATTAGCCCCACACATTTTCTGCAGGAGAGCCATAATGCTGGTTCCCCCCCTCCCCACCGTGGGATTTATATTGTGCAATTGGAGGATAGTTGGTTCCTGGCTGCCAGCTTTGACTACAGCTACCAGAATTCCCTGAGGCCAAAATTGGCGCTAATCAGCAAAACTTGAACAGACTGCCTCCCTGAAGATTGCAAGAGGCATGAATGCGCTTGGAGGAGAAGAGCAATTAAACTGGAGAAGGTACACAAAGCTGGGAACTAGAGTGCACGCCTCACCCCCTCTTTTTTCTAAATTTTCTGGAGGTTGATCTACCATTCAATTTCATTTAAAATGACAAAAAAGACCAGGCAAGCGCACACTCACTGTGTGTATGGTCGAATTCCTCACACTGACTTTTCTAAACACTACGATTTGGAAGGCACTGTATGAAATTAATAAATCCACTTTAGCATGAGCCACAGCTTTCTAATCCACCTACTATGAAGGAGTGTGTGCTGTGACCACCTCTTTGTGCATTTGTGTCTAGATGGACACCCATAATGTATGGACGGACTGCAGCATGGCATGGTGCTGTGAAATGTCCAAGCAGAGTCATTCCACATATAATTCTAAAGTCAAAAAATACACCAGCACAGATTATCATTTGCCAGAGTAAGGTTAACCACTCCACTGGGCTCAATATACACTGCAAATCCAGTAAAACTCGAGTACAATGTTATTGATGGGAAACGGCGTTCAGTGGCCGGTGACAATGCCACCACCCCAACTACATCTTCTTTCCGACTTTGAAAGTGAATACCGAGCTGAGTGTGTTGAGTGTGTGGAGTGAACTCCAGGATCTGTGACTCCCCTGACTGCAGGATCATATCAGTGTTGCGGTGTTGAACGTCCAGTGCCCATTTCCGTAAAACCGAATATAGAGAAATCGATCAAGTCACGAGCAACACATTGCTTTGTGCTTTAAGGGAAAACATTTCTTTGCACATTCGCGTTCCTATGCAGCATTGGCAGCAGGCATGACCAATCTGTTGTAAGGGCTTATGCAAAGGACACACTGATTGGATCCTGGAAGAACACACTGTTTTAGGCTGCGGTGCTTTGAGTTATTTTCAAGGTGAGCCATCTTTTGTTATGGCAGTGATTGCTAAACAAGTCCACCTCCGTCTCTATTTGGTCCATACCTTTCTTCTCTGCCGCCAAGGTATCTGCACATTTATTATGTGACTGTTCTTGCAGATGTATAATGTGATTTTTGTGGATGTTCTTAACGGAAGGGTTTTATTAATTGTATGTATTGCTTGGACTTATGTGTTTTATGGATTTTTGAATCCAAAATAAACTTTTCTGACTAACTAACTGTATCTGCACACTAATACTTGGGATCAATTTAAATCCCCTGTCATTAGACATACGACAATGCAGCTGCTGATTATGGCAGAGCTGACCTCATCAGAGAAGGTCGAGAGCTAGTGTCCTAGTCTACATGTTACTAATAGTTTTTTGCTCCACCCATGACAATACAAGCATGACTTCCTCAACTAGGTGCAAGTTTCCTGTACTGGAATGTCCCAGGGTAGTGCCACACAGATATTGTCCTGGGATGTACGATCTGTTCCAAAATCCATACTATTTACCTCCCTAACAGCTGCATAAAGATCTCACTTTTATTTTTTCAGAATTATTTAAGACTGCACACAGTTGAGCCTGAAACTTAAAAACAAAATCAAGTTACCAGTGATGTTTTCACGCCTGCACATCGCTGATTCTTATTTCCCACACTGAGAAATTAATGTGCACAGTCCCATTATGTGCTATAATAGGCAAGCGCATGATTCAGTAGAAATGAGATACCAGGCATTGCCTCATTTGCCATGTATGAGCATGTACTGTGTGGTGGTCACCGCATTTGTCATGGATTACCATCTTATGCCCAGGAACACAATTTGCCAGTTATTTGCAGGATATTTCCAGGTGCAACATGTGTGAGTTATTAGCTTCATATGCAGAGGCAGACATATGTGCCAGCTATTGCTGTCTTTTGCCCAGGCTCTTCAGCTCGTGTCTATAGACTGTGACACTGACGATGTGTGGCATAGCTTTTCAGCAGAGCTGTGGAAGGCTGCAGAATGCAGAGGTGGAATGCTGAGTCCTAGAACAACTTGTGCATTGTCTGCTGCAGCCCTCGGCTCTTTTACAACTGTACTAACAATAGCCTTGGCTTCTTCTGTTGGCCGTTAGGTGCCACAGCAAGAATACGAAACTGAAACCGTCAGTGGCGATGGAGGGGTTCAATTTGGAACCTTGCCAAAACGTTCTTAAAATATGTTTTTTATTTATTTTTTATTCCATCAATAATGACCTTCACACAATACATCAAAGACGCACAGGCTCGGATTGGCCTACACAGCAATAGGACAATGCCGGAAGAAAAAACACAAAATGTTAGTGTGGGTCCGTTTTTTGGGTCCAATGGCCCACCTTTTTAGCACATGTGTGGCATTTTGATAAGTTACTTCACCTTGCAGCTCGTAGATTTGACCAGTGTTACTGAAAAAAAATAGCCCTTAAAAAGCAACATTTGCATCATCTTTAATCAAAAACCTCCCCCTTGGGTACTACTCAAACAGTCTCTCACAAAAGGAACGAATTGCCATTTGCCACGGCGGGCCACTTTTTCAATGGTGCCTGAGACAATATCATGCCCCAGTCTGACCCCGAAGACGCACATGAATTCGGAATTAAATAACGAGTGGATCATTATTTGCCATACGCGTAACCACACTTATAGGCTTTCCACCATCAATACATTAAGTGCATTACACTAGAATAAGACATACAAAGTGATTTATTTTTACACAATCCATTAGACTAATCCTTTCAGATAATGTAAGGACATTAAACTAAAGCTTTGCAAAGGCTTGGAAGACAAATTGCATCATATCTATTATCTTTTAGGTTGGTAATACATGTAATTTGTCTTTCTGCATGTGAGGATAATGCCATGTGGCCGCGAAAATTATAGTAACAATAATGTGCTATATTTCATTGCCTTCGTCCCATTCGGCTACTATCTCCCCGGCAGCAGCACACATTAACGCGATTCCTATCTAAAGTAACTGTCTAGTTTATGGGGAATGACTGCAAAGGAAACTAGCCAATCAAAAAGTAAAGCGATTGTGGCTCAGGAGCCGTATATGAAATGGCGAATGAATCACTCTGTCCTCCCGGAAGTGACAAGGTCAGGAAATGGAACAATACAAAATGGGAGCTGAACATCTGATAATGTAACCTCCCTTTCACCTGCGTCCCTACCCATACGCACACACGCATCCACAATAGAAGGAATATCTGCAACCTATTGTGTTGCCAAGGCTGGAAAGACAGCATATATTTTTGGCCTTGTGAGAGCCCCCTGACGTGAATGGGCGTGCGTACAACGGGCTTGGCGGGTGAGGCAACCGCTTGACAGGCTAGTGAAACCCGCCAAAAGCCGATGAGTTCAGAGCTATGTGGCTTTTACTCTTGGTTGTTTACCTAAATATACATATGTAGCATGGAGGAGGGCGCAATAGGAGCATTGACCAGAAGGTTCCATTTGAATCCATGACTTTCTTCAAGTGCATGTGAGGAGCGTGTGGTAATCGCAAACACTCATTTACGCACAAGTCTGTGCCTTCACAGTTTGGAGGGTTCTTCGTTGCTATGTTTAACATTAAGAGACCTTTAGGGAAAGACTCCCACCATGCATTTTAATTTGCACTGGTGTACTCTGGAGGATACACACGAGCAGGGATTCAGACCCCGAGCCTGTTCTTCTGAGTTATGGCACATGCAAAATTAAGCACCCTGCACAATGTTTTATTAATCGAACATTGGGTGGTTATTCTGTATCTTTTATTCATAGAACATGGAGTGGCACCGTTCGTGGATTCGACTAAAAATTAACAATGATGAGCGTGTTCGTTGAATGTATGAGCAATTCACGGGCAACAGTTATAAAGTTTTAGAAGTTCCATAGATGGTGCTGATTATCTAATGTTAATACTTGTGCTACAACGTGGGCAAATGCACTTTGTAAGAGTTCTGTGGTTGCATTTTAATACGGAATGGAGCAATCTGGATGTTCTCCTATCCATAGTGACTACAGGCTCTTGCAAGTGAGGAAAAATGAAGAAGTCTTATTTTCGCACTGTGCTTCTAATGTCACATACAAAATAAACCGAACCCTGCTGTTGATCACACCTTTGACCTCTGATGACATCGCAGGAAGTGGTGTCATTTGACACCCCCTCGCCACCGCCTCGAAGTGACATAATGGGAAGCAATGGAACACGACCTTTCACCCCTTGACAAAACAGGTAGGGACATCACATATTGTTCCTAAGCACACTACGAAAAATATGTTTGCGATATTACTATAATGTTATATACGTTTCATACAAGAATAGATAACCATATGTATCGTTAATACCAGTGTGTATAGGACCATATTACCAAATTATTGTGAATGCAAGCAGACGTCCATTGCCAAATGATAATGATATGTTATTATATAGAATTTATGCTTCAGCGTTTTATATAGATGAAATATACATACAATATCACCCAACCTGTGTTGGTACTAGTTTATTGACCTCCGAAGGGTGAAAGGGTGAGTTGAGGTGTTTAAGGACAGGCTAAATCAGTGACTCAACACCTCAAGTGTGCCTGGAAATAAACCTTTATGAGTATAGCAATTATTGGATAGAATTCCAGAAAGATTAATTATGTGTTATTCCTAATCTTTATTATTTAGCGTCACTGCTCAAAGTAATACACTTGTGGAACCCCGTTTTTTTTTTTAAAGGCCTGAACAAGAAAGTCAGCCACTCCAAAAATAAAGAGCAACATGACACTGGCCACAGCCCAGGAGCTTACCCATGAAAAAAAATAAGTTAAAAAGAAAATCTTCTAGGGATAGCAAGGGAGACCACAGGGGTAGCACGGGAAACCTCAGGGGTCGCAATTGTGACCCGTGGCAACCACAAAATGACGTCCCTGCGTTCTATTGCTGTTAGTACTCTGGTACGGCGAACCGAGGTCTACTATTTTTTTCTCAAGCTGTCAAACTGCATTTGAACCGTTTAAATGCATCTCTGTGTCTTTTCCCCTGTAAAGGCCCTCCAGGTGGTTGAGGTGGTGGTGGCCCCTGGGAAGGAGGAGGGATGGCCATAGCAGATGCCATTGTTGCAAATGAAGCTGCCCTGCAAAGCAGGTGCGACCAGCTGCTCTCTCCCGGATAGCCAGATTGAGAATGAATAAAAGTAATGGGTGGGTCCCTTTAGAGGAATCATCCGCAGACCGCACAACTGTCCTCAGACTGTTGGAAAGTTGTAAAAAGCTGACAGATCAATAAAGATTTTGTTTAGGAGCTCTGGAAGGGTAAACTTCAACTCAAAACACCCTAGATTTGCAAAAAATGCAGTTTCAAATTGTCAGCGGTGACGGGCACAGTCCGCGGTCACGCTGTCACGCCGCACAGGTGAGGTCGCATGATGATGTCCGGGGACGTCCACGGCACCATGTGTTGTCCGCGGGCAACCTTCAAGCAGGAGATGGCAGGCACGCTTGCCTCAGACTAATTAAAAGTGCATCATATGAAAACGGACATGTCTGGACACAGCTTTTTATTAAGTGGGGTTTTAAAAAAAAATATGACAGAATAATATACAATATATTTATAGCATAAACATAAATCTATTTATGAAAGGGATGGGGTATCGGAATGTGAAACATAAAAGGGAGAATTTGAAATGTCTATGCAATGATCATCAGGGAAGGGAGGGAGTCAGAGAAGTGTCATCAAAGCGTCTTTCATTTATTTTTGGGGAATTTGATTGGAGTGATTGCTAGGGGCAAGGAGGAGAGGTACCAGAATGACAGTGATAATCAACATGTATAATAACATGATTTTTAACATAATTTAAAAGTTCCTTAAATTCATTACAAAGTTCATCCAATTTTGCAGACAATATCATGACTTGATTGTGTACGTTTGGGGATAGGAATTGTCTTTTTGATTCTTGGGATTATCCATAATTAAATTGGGGTGTTTTTCCTTCATGTAAAGTATTTACTACAAGGAAAGAACACATTAGTAATTCAATGACCTCTTTATACATTTAATTATTTGTTTATATTGAAAGATGTATTGTTTACCATTAGAGATGGCATCATCACTCATTTCTTCTTTTGGAAAGTTTTCTTCCAACCACTCAAGTGTGTTTGCACTTTCTGTTACTATAAAATAAAATTGTGATATTTGTTTATAAGAAATGTTGATATTATGACTGGTAATGATAGAGAAATAAATACAGTGTACTTACTATTTGGTAAGATGTTGTTTTTGAATGAGCTCCTTATGTATCAGAGTCTGCAAGTAGAGTTGTTCTATCATGATAATATGAGGTGTACAGTTATGGTTTGTGCTTGGTGCATTGCATTATATTGTGTGCTACATGAAAAAATAATGTTTACATTTTGAAATGATGAATTGTACAAAAAGGTATATTTGGGTGTAGTAGATATAGGTAATTTTGTTTTATGTGTATGTTTTTGTTGGTTGAAGGGTACATTTTCTGTTGTCCCCTGTGCTTCTGGGTTTTGTTGATGCTACCTGATGTCCGTGGATATTCGCACTGTCCACGGACTCTGGAGCAGCTACACTGCGGGTGAGTGTGATTTTTAGGTGTAATCATTAAAAATAGGTATAAGGAACTTGTAGCAAATGAATGGGGGCCAGCTGGTGGAAATTGCAGGGGTAAATGCAGACATCAGGTGTCAAGTGCATGTAGGGGGACTGTAGGGATACAGAAACCAATCCCCAAGTGCAGGGGCTGCCAGAGAGGCAGTGCAGGTGTGCAACTGGCAGGGGAGGGGACCTGGGCCCGAGATCGGAGAGTGGCCAGGTAACCAGTGCAGTTTCAGTTCAGCCAGGAGTTCAGCAGGGGAGAGGAGGAGAGAAAGCAGAAGCAAAGAGGAAAGTTTTGAGGTGCTTCCGGAACGGGAGATGGTTCTCCTCAAGTTTCAGGGAGGCTGTTCCAGAGGGAGGCCCCAGCCGAAAGAAAGAGACCTACCACCAACTCGTTGCTTGGAGAAGCGACTGAATCTGAGGGAGTTGAAGGCGGATAAGTGAAGAGCTCGAGAAGGAAGATATTTAGGAAGAGGGAGTTGAAGGTATTCATGCCCTAGGCCCCAGAAGGCCTTGTGTACAATGCAGAGGGTTTTGAATTTAATCCTTGCAGCCACTGGGAGCCATTGCAGAGATTTCAGTCCTGGAGAGATACGATCCCTGGGCTTGAGGCCAAGGACAAGTCTCGCAGTCCTGTTCTGTATGAGTTGCAGAGGGCAGAGAGTTTAAGCAGGCAGATTTAGAAAGAAATAGTTGCAATAGTCCAGCCTAGAGAGAACGAGAGCTCTGGAGACAGTGAGCTTCTGGGGGAAAGAGAGGAAAGGAAGGACACCTCTGAAGAGGTGCAGCTGGTAGTGTGACTTCTTAGAGACATCAGAGATGTGAGGAGAGAAGGAAAGTGTGGAGTCGAAGATGACCCTGTGAATTTTAGCCTTGCAGGTGGAAGCAGGAAGAGGGCCAAGAGAGGCCTGCCAGAGAGTGGCTGGAAAGGAGGGAATGGGTGTGCCGATGAGGAGAATCTCAGTCTTACTGGCATTAAGGCAGAGGTCCTTGGTGGCACACCACTCCTGGATAGCAGACAGACAGTCAGAGTTGAGAGAAGAAGAGGAGGTGGCTGAAGGTAGCCTGTAAATGAGCTGAGTGTCATCCGCATGGCACTGAAAGTTGGGGCAGATAGCGGCAATGCAGTGGGCAAGAAGTGCCAGGTATTGGTTGAACAGCCAGGGAGAGAGGTTAGACCATTTGGGAACACCATAGATAGAGATAGAGATAGAGGAGAGGAAGGACCCAAGTTGGACCTGGGAGGGTCGATCAGAGAGGAAAGAAGTCAGCCACGCCAGGGCCTGACCAGTAATACCCAGGTTATCACAAGACGGTTGAGCAGGATGGCATGGTTGATCGTGTCAAAGGCAGAAGAGAAATCGTGGAATCAAAGTTGGAGTGCAGTCTCCATGCTTCTGGCAGCCAGACTGTTGGTCATGAAGACACACAACAGATTCAGTGTGAAGATTAAGCTGGGAGATGGCCAGCTTTTCCAGGAGTTTTCCTAGGAAAGGAGTGATGGCGATTGGGCGATAGTTAGCCGGGCAGGACGGGTCAGCAGAGGGTTTCTTAAGAAGATGGTGCACAAGGGAATACTTCAGGGGGGATGGGAAGACTCCAGTGGTGAAGGAGTCGTTGCAGAAGTCAACCAGAGCAGGAGCTAGGGAGACAATGTGGTCCTTGATGGTTTTGGAGGAACAGGGATGAACCTGTTTTTTGACGAGACTTTCATAGATCAGACTATCTAGAAACCTCATCTGGGGAGAACAGGGGAAAGGCAGATAAGGAGGGAGGAGAGGTGGCCGAAAAAGGACCAGAGGAAGAATAGGGAGTAGAGGGAGGAGGGGGAGAGGAAGAGAGAGAGGACAGGATATCCTGAGTTTTAGAGATGAAATGAGAAGCCAGAGCCGTGCATAGGACCTGGGAGGGGACAGGAGAGGTAGAGACTGCAGCAGGATTGGCCAGTTCCTTGCAGATTTTAAAGAGTACGGCTGAGTTGTTAGATGGCGCAGGGACGCAGGCTGGGTGTGAGCTCTCTTCTTGGTGCGGGCAGAGAGCCGGTATTGCCTTTGGAGCCGGAGGCAGGCCAGTTTGTCAGAGGATGTACCAGAAGCACAGCAATTTCTCTCAGTCACCCTGCACTTGCGTTTGAGTGTGACGAGGTCTGAGTCGTACCAGGAGGTGCACTTGGATTTGGGATTCAAGCGCATCCTCATGAAAGGGGCAAGAATATCGAGAGTATCAGATATAGCAGAAAGCCTCAACTGACACACTCTTCATGGGTCGGATAACCGAGAAGCTGGGTGGCAGTGCTGGAGTCGGCTTGGCCTGAGGGGTAGAGAGGGTGAGCTGGGAGGAAAGGAGAACGTGATCACTCCAGGAGAGAGGAGTGGTGAGAGGGATAGAAAGGGGAAGGTCTGAAGAGATCAGAACATCCAGATTGTGCCCTGCAGAATGAGTCGGGCCAGAAGGGAGAATAGAGAGTGAGAGAGAGAGTCGCAGAGGTTTCTAAATAGTCCAGAGGAAGGACAGCAAGAATCCAGGTGGATGTTAAAGTCTCCAAGAAGGAGAAGTTGAGTGGTCGAGACCATGAGGGAAGAGGAACGGTCAGTCCATTCAGAGAGGAAGGAGGCGATGTGACCAGGTGGCCGATAGATAGTAGCCACAGTAGGGGAATGGCTAGGAGAGAGAGCCTGCAGACGAGGCATTTGAAAGAGTAGTAGGCCTATGTAGGAATGGCAGAGTCAGCAATCCACTCAGGGAAGATCAGGGCTACACCCCACCCAGAACGGGTGGACCTGGGCATAGAGGGGATCTTGTAGCCATCAGGGAGGAGGGTGCAAAAGTTCTTGACAGAGCTGGCTGTGAACTATGTCTCAGTGAGACCTAGGATATTGAGGTCAAGTTCCTCCACTAGGCGGCAGATGTCAGAGGAGTGTTTGACAGCTGAGCGAGAGTTAAGAGCGGCAATATGGAGAAGGTTGCCATTCTTGAAAGAAGTCCTGGAAGGGGTTCAAATAAGAGGTACGCCCTGCGGAGGTGTAGTAGATGCCCAAGGGGGGGGCAGAAGAGGAAGGAGGAGAGGGCAAAGTAGCCAAGGAGAAGACAGCGGGGGGAGGCAAGGAAGCTGTAGAGGGGACAGCAGGAGAAGAAAGGAAATTGATGAGGCGTGGAAAGCGTCTATCAAAGAGGAGAAGATTGGCCTGAGGGCCTTGGACCAAGATGGTACCATTCAAGTAAATATTAATAATGACCCTAGAGGAGTGGAAGGAGGACAGGAGGGCCTCCCACCAGGTGCCACCATTAATGGGAGAAGAAGAAAGAGGAGAAATCACAGAGACCATATGAAGAGTCCATAGGTCTGGCGAGGGTTTGGCTAGATGAGGCACTGGTATAGCTGTCAGTGATAGGCAGGCCTGGGTTGAAGACCAGGATATCCTTTTGAAACTTCTTCCTACCAGATTTAGTGAGAGAGCATGATAGTCGATAGAGAAGCAGTTAGACAAGATAGGAGAGGCAGAGAGCACCATAGAGTAGGTGGGGAGAGTTTTGAGAAGAGGAAGGGGAGGTATGGAGGGGGAGTAGGGGCGGGGAGAACAGTAGAGAAGGACACAGGTAGGGGCGCAAGCAGGCAAGACATGTAGAGACGAGACAATAGTAAACAATTGGACAAGACGACAGGCGCTCAGACAATGTAGAAAGTTTGGTAGATGAATTCTTTGCTAAGAAGTCAAAATCACAGAATGGCACTACTTTCACAATGTCGTTTAGATACTGAAGAAAAACACACCTATGTCTGAGAGTCCTGCATAAGGGAGAAAATGCCCCAGCCACACAACGCAATATTAACAACTTTCACAATGCAATTTTGAACACACCTAGAAAATACACCTAAGTCTGAGAGTCCTGTATAAGGGAAAAAAGGCCTAGGTTTGAAAATGCAATTTTAAATAATTTCACAATGCAATTTTGAACACACCTAGAAAAACAAACCTACGTCTGAGAGTCCTGCATAAGGGGGAAAAGGCCCAAGTTTCACAATAACATTTTTAATTATTTCACAATGCAATTTTGAACACACCTAGAAAAACACACCTAAGTCTGAGAGTGCTGTTTAAAGGGGAAAAGGCCCAGGTTTCACAATTCAATTTTAAATCCTTTCACAGTGCAATATTTTGAGCACACCTAGGTCTGAGAATCTGCTATGTGGCAGGGTTGTCATGGTAGAATTCAGGCACTATTACTAACCCTGGCCCCTCCTACCGTACTAGTCATTGCTGGTTGACGGCTGGCCACTGGCTTCCCCTGCTGACACCTGCAGACACTAGCTGGATCCGCCAATGTTTTTCTTTTCCTGGAGCCCTTAGCCACAGGGGCTCCCCATGATCATCATGTACACAAATTAATTGTGTGTTTGAGGTCTGCTTATTGCACCATGAGCTGAGGTCAAACTGTAAGGAAAGTTATTTTTAAAACATACAACAAGGTTACAGTCTAGATATAGAGCACCTTTTGAATTTCAAAATTGTTACTGTTAGTGAAGAAAAACAATTGGCCTATATATATCTGTGAACAAAAACAAGTAGCCCGGATATGTGATGTCATTACAGCAAAACAAAAGAGGTGATGGCTGGAAGGTTTAGAATTAATCTGAACTTCTGGCATTGCCCGGGGCAACACTCCAGACCATTTTTGTTCGCCTGCCAAGCCATTACAAGAGAGGAAAGACCATATGCAAATCAGGGTCGGTCCTACCCCAAAAGGGGAAGTCCAGCCCAAGCTGCTTGGTCACAGTGATGTCATTAATGCCATTTGTGATGTCATCTTTGATGTCATGGGTGTTAGTCATAGCAATGCACAGCAGTGGTGTGATTTATGGTTGCTAAACCTACCATTACTGGCAATTTTCTGGGGGGTTTCGGTTTCACTTGTCATCCTGCCATCTCTTTAAAAATGTTTATTTCACTGAATTTCATAGGTTTTTATTAATGCAACTGAACCATTTAACTAAGTTTTGTAACTGAAATAACTTTTGAGCCATAGGACAGATCAGCACAGCATTTATGATCCCTATATTAGGTCCAAGGCCCCCCCAGGACTGCCATGTTTCGTGCACATCCGTGGTATGGTTCAAAAGATAAAAAAGGTAACAAACGGGTGTGCTTTTCAACTTTTCCATTCGTTTTCCTATAGGGAAAATGTCCAGTTTTTGTTTACGTGCACAGCCCAAACCACTGGACGGATTTGTGCTAATTAAAGAACAAGTCATGCATGAATGCTTGAAGGAAATCTCTTCTTGTTCTGGTGCAAATTCGTCCAATGTTTTTATTTTATTTGGAGCAGAGCGAGGTGCCCCTGTAGTCAAAATGTTTGTCATATGTACCATGACACATTGCCGTTGCCAATCTTTTTCAATTCTGAAAGTCCCCATTACGCAATCAAGAATCAAGTTCCAAATCGAAATTGGAAAGTGCCTTAAAATTATATAGAGGTTGCTAATTAGGGAGTATTGAGGGCCGGGAGCAAGTGGGCAGGGTGAAGAAGGATTCATGATTTTGCTGTGATAGAGAAGCAGCGTGAATGGGGGAAAAAGAGGCAATGCTCACAAACGAACCAGTGTGGTTGCTAGTTAAGGGAATATGCATATTTCAATTTAATTTAGGAATTTGTTTTGAAAGTATATATAAAAAGCTTTCTAAAAGAAATTATAATGTTTAGATGTATTTTATTAAGGTGATTTAACATTCCCTGTTTGTTTTGAGATTGAGAACGGTGTCATATATGTTTGTTTAGTGAATATAAAGTGTGCCAGTGAGCCACGTCAATTGCTGAGCCGTGGAGTACATTTTGTTTTGATCGGATGAGGTTTTCACATGATCTGAAGGCGCACACTAAACAATTCAGTGTTCTGTTCTGAGCTGTTTCCAAAGTCATGCTTTGTATAGAGGTTAGAAAGGAAGTAGTGTGGACAGAGATAATTGTGCATTATTTCATATAATTTCTCGATTCTTAAGGAGTGACTAATGCAAAGAGTATAAAATGTAAACAATTACCATTATTGTTAAATGTATAATACACACTATGTGAGACTACTTTTTTTGCATAGTGTTTATAGAGGTAAAGTTGGATGAATTTGCATGTACTCATTCATAATGTACTGAAATAAGTAAGAGTGTGACGCGTAATAGGGGAAATGAGCAAATATTTTGGTTCACAATCCACTCTATGGGCCTCATTACACGTAGTGCGGTAAACCATGGTGCTATTAGCACCATGGTTCATGCCGGTAATTTACCGGTACCGCCTTGGAGGAAAGGGGAATTACCGCCCTTTTCCAAGGTTGGGAAGGCGGTAATTCCCCCTTCCCCATTGCCCTTCCCCATTCCCAATTTTGCCCCATAGGGCTCTATGGGAATGGGGAAGGCGCTAATTACGGTACCGCAAATTGCGGTACCGTAATTAGCACCCTGGTCCCTTTGCCGGTTGGTTTTTAACACCTGCTAAAAAGCAGGCATTAAAGTACCAACCCGCAAAGGGACCGCGTAGTAAGGCGGTAAGGGTTTACCGGTACCGGTGCCCTTACCGGTACCGGTAAACCCTTACCGCACTACGTGTAATGAGGCCCTATAACTTTGCGAGATTCTCAAAGTACGTCTTTATACAGAGCGGTATCAAGAGCTAATAAAATACTGGGACGAGTAACATGGAAAACGAGTAAAATAAATCAAATCAAAATCAGTCTATAGCTTTGCGAGATTTCTCAAATCAGTCTTTGAACAGTACCTGTAAACATTGATTATAGGATTGTTTAATGTTTGATTTGGTTGAAGGGAGGATGTATGGGGTATAAAGGAGGGATGTGAGTGTTGTTACATTTCGGAGGGTGGCAGTGTGCACAGAGATAAATGCATACTATTTTGCATAACTTTTTGATTTGTAAAGTATTGAGACAGGTAAGAGGGAGAATGAGTAAGAGGGATGTATAGATATTAGTTGAGATTTGTGATGAGTGGTACAAACAAAGACGAAAGTATTAATTTGATATTTTGTGGGTAGTGTGCCTATTAAAAAATGTTGATTCTCGATTCAGACAGTTGATTGCATATTTGAAGTTGATGGGGATTTGTGAACTTTCCTATGGTATAAACCTGCATTACAAGTAGCCTGTGGGCTGTTGGCAAAATAACCCTTCCCCTGCAGACCCCCCTCCTCCCCGCTCCTCCCTCACTTCTTAGGGCATGTGTAGTTTCCAAGGCGGGTGCCAAGGGTTTTTCATTTAAAAAATATAGCAACTTGTGCTGTGGCACTGTTCTGTGTCACAACAAAAACCCCAAAGGGGGAAGTTCACATGGAGGAGTACTATATTAATTTAAGTACCCAATTTATAGGAATAGAGGTGGAAAGGAATAGTGGCCCAATCATAACAGATTCATATTTTCATATTTTAATAATCATCAAAAAACATTATAAAATTACATAATACATAAACAGTTTTAACAACAATAAAATAGATGAATTAATGTTAGTATAAAAGACTTGTCAAATCTAATACATTAAACCATTCAATCGCAATTTAATTCCCACAATTCATGACCCAGTATTAATCAGGGTAAAGCATCACTATCTTCACATTTTTGAATTTCATTCGAATGATAAGGATGCTATAAAACAGGAAATTACTGCCAATGGAATAAAGTGCTAGGTGCAAAAGGGTAATGAGTGCCTAATCCAGATAAAGCATCGTTGTCTCATGTTTTTTAAATTTCATTTGAATGATAAAGATGCTGTTGGAAAGGAAATTGCTGCCAATGGAATAAAGTGCTAAGTACAAAAAAAGTGCTAAGTGCCTACTGTACATACATGATATTCAAATGTCATTACAGTTTCGGCGAAATCAACCTATCTGGCTCAATTAAGTGAGCCAGTAGTCGCCTTCTTCAGGGCGCACGATATGCTGTAAATATTGGTGCTAAACTTTTAACAATGACACAGTAGTTTTCACAGGTAAAGCTTTAAACAATTCAAAAGACTTGATTGTAGATCTTGAAGTCTGTTAGAAGCCTTAGCCCTTGGTGAATCACGTTGAAACAAAGATATAAGAAAAAAAACACAAATACATATGTTAGAATAAAACAGGAAATGAAAGAGCCTCCTAATATCTGCCACCTCTAGCCATTAAAAAGACCTAGGGATATATATTCACCTAAATAAGTCCACGTATGGTGCCGAAAATTGTATAATTGTTTCGAATCCGCCACCCAAGCAGGACTGAAGATGAAATTGAATTTACATCTGAAGAAACAAAGATATGAAGCTTATCAGATATCACAAGATTATCTCAAACTTCCAATGCTGACACACAATGTCCCCTGTCTCCACAGGGAGTAGAACACTAAATTTCCTTCTGTCACTAACCTTCAAGTATTCAATTTTTCACAATCTGGTCATCTCGCCAGTGGGCTAAAATGTAGATGGAATAGACGACATTCCAAACATAAGCGTCTTGGACTATGTAATGTCGTGCCACGAGAAAAGTCCAAAAGGGTGCAAACCTAGGGTTGAAAACCCTAAATGAAAAAACATAAAGACACATTTTTTACATTTTGGTAGTGTGCGGAACTAAACTTACAAATAATTAGATGCACATTGTATAAGTGCATTTGCATTTGAAACCGAAAACATCGAAAGTAGAGAGATTCTATCCAATAGGCAGCCCCGAACCTCTAAGGTTTGGGATGTTAATGGAAAAGAAGGATGGCTGCTGGGATAAAACGACAGCCACTTGCATGGCCAAATCCATATTAGCCATTCACACCAATTTTCTCTTAATATGAATATCTGATGAATCATGGTTTATGTCTGTAGGGTTACCGATACAGACCACAAGTGCAGGGGAGCCAAGAGGCAGTGTGAGATTGCAGCTGGACGTGCAGGGTCTGGGTCAATTCTTTCCAGAACAAAAAGAGGAAAGGTGTGGTTCGGTTGCTACTTGGATCGAATTCTAGAAGACCAGAGTATAGCAGGAGAATAGTGTTTCTCCTTGCAGGACCTTCTAGTATTGAGTCTGGCAATGGACCTACTTCATGTATGCCATGACCTAGTGAAGGTAAGGTGGTTTCCCGGTCGAGGTAGGCTTTTAGGTGATACAAGCATTTTTTAACAGGATCCTAGCTCCTAAGGGTGACCAGTGTGGTTCACTTTGGGTGTGGGATATGTGCCTGGATCTGCACGCACTGTTGAGGAAGTGTGCAGTTACATGCTGCTTTACCTTAAAGAGGTTCTTTTGTGTGGATGGGAGCCATGCAAGGATGGCATTTCCCCATCTATGAAAGAAATTAACAGGGCCTACACTACTATTCAGATCTCCTGAGGCAGCAGGAAGTGTTTAATCTTTTTTGATAACAGGACATGGGGCCCTTTTTAGCTACGGCTTGTTGAAAGGATTGGTTGCTGCCCACAATGCAAACAGAAGCAGAACATGTACTGATATTGATACAGAACAACAATGCACCAATAAAGCCATTAAAAGTTCCCTCCCAAAGCACAATATGGTGTCTCTAATTTTACTGCGAAAAGTCTTGTTGATACACCATCCTTATCGTCCTGCTTGATACTCTAAGTTACGATTCACTGTATGGATCTTCTTAAAATTCACATTAAGCTAATTTCAACACAACTGTGTTATTGTGTCAACAGTAGCTGGTCAAGTGGCACAGCGAGTAGAGCGCTCGCTTTGACACGTGCAGAGCCTGTTAACGCAGGTTCGAATCCCGGCGGGGCCAAACTCAGCCTTTCATCCTTCCGAGGTCGATAAATGAGCACCACACACCGTGGGTAATAATAAGCAGCGCTCGGATACCTGAGGGTTTGTAGCGCTATATAAAAGCCTAATTATTATTATTATTATTAACAAGTTCAGTTGTGTATTTAAAACCATTACATCCTCCTGCAAACATGATAAGGCAAATTTGACCAATTTTTGACATATGGTGTCTATTACAAATTGATAACTGGTGAATAGCCCAGGCAAGGCTGCTTTATTTTGCAAGAGAATAGGTGCTGTTAAATAATACCAATATCTATTTAATTAAAAATATAATTTTAAGCAGAACGATACAAAGATTCTCCCACTAAAGCTATTCTTCCAAAGGCACAATATTTCCCCTGGCTTTTATTTTGCCACATCGTTGTTCAGCCGCTTGTTGATAAAAACAAATAGTGGTGTACGTTAGTATATGTTAGCCAAGCCCTTTTTTCAGGCATTTGAGGGAGGATACAAATATGCAAGAGGCATCTGCAGTGGCACACGTTGTGTGTTCTCTGATCATTTTTTAATGACATTTCTAGTTATTCTTTTGTAGTTCATTTTCAAGAGGAATGCTGTTACTTTAATGCTCCCCAAAGTGCAACAATCTCAACCAAGAATCTTGGACAAGAAACATCAATAATAGTTTGTTTTATTTAAAATAATAAATCAAGCAGTTAAAGGTGGATCAACATGAAAACTATATCATTTATGGAAGCCTTTTTACATACTCTATGTGTTCACAGTTCAGACCGTTTATCAATCCCTGTAAATCCACAACGTATGTTGTACACAGCCCTAGGAAATCCAGATATAATTTGCCCCTGCAAAAACTGTAGGAATTAATTAAAACGGTGGGAATTAATTAAAACTGGGGGAATTAATTAAGGATTCATGCGGGGGCATCAGGGTCAGCTTTGGCCCTTATCTACAGCAATGTATGGGTGTATGGACTTTTCACAACCACTGGGTACAAAAGGGAAGGGGCCCACTGAAACTCTCATTTTAGTTCGTATACAGGCTTGTCTTTTATTTATTTATTTTATTTAGATGGGATTCTCCGTGAATAAGGCCCGCAGAACGGTCTCTCTACAGCAGTTGATCCACCATATTCTGTTCCCACCCTCTACACCCTCTGATCTTTCCAGGTTTACCATGCAGACACCAAAGCGGCACACCCATATCGTTATACTGAATCAAAGATAGTGACCCAGTACAGCTCTAAGACAGGTCTGCATAAAGTATTGACAACCTCCACAGTGCTGACTTACTTTCTGTCTTTGATAGAGTACCGGCAGCTTTTCATCATCGTGCCTAAGCTTTGGAAGCAGAGGCGACAGAGGGGACCATCTTCACAGGCTTCAGTATAAACCACAGACATGCCTAAAACAGCCTGACAACACCGAGTTGCAGCCTCTCCCCAAATCACCATTTCCCCAAATCAACTGTCCCGTCACAAACTGGGTCATGTCTTCCTCCTTCCTCCAGTGGGCTATCCCATTGCACACTTTCTAGAGGTGGGTGACTACTGACAGAATATCACTATGAGCCCCCTCCTGGATCGTAACAAGGACTGGCATATCAGGTCCCTCCGTATAAGGTAAGTGCAGGTGAATAACAAAATGGAGCTTGTTTATATTTTCTTCTACTATCAGAATGCTGTATACAACCAAGTGTCTACATACAGAAAAAAGGTAATGTATTACAGCTGTAAGCATCTAACCAGGGAACACATCTAATAAAAAAAGATTTAGTCAATGTCATACATTACTTTACAGATTTACTTTTCATATGCAATACATTGTTTTCTCCTCTTAAATATAGGCCTGTGCCTTTCTTTTTTTTCAAACCGCATAATCAATGTCTCCATTTCCTACAGATGGGAAACACTGTTTTGATATTAATAAACCTGTCTGTTATGAAGGGATTCGCAGAGCTTTTATACTGCCTTTAACTTTCACTGCATTTGTCCAATCCACCAATACAATATTATTAAACGGCTGCATTCATTGTATGTCCTAGACAACGTGGCCAAATACTTTTCGAAAAATATTGTTCTACAAAGTCAATGCATTTTTCTTCATCTGCCTTAGTCTCCAGTGTGAAAAAGCTACTATTTCTGTGTACATTTTCAACATATCTATCAATTCACCTCAGATTTCATTTCGTTTGTTACCCTCCCTCCTCTATATCAATCATGTCTTCCCTAAAATGTAAAAACATAAATAAATAGCTCATCTTTGAACATAAAGAGAGCCTATGATAATCTTGTTATGTCACATGTACTGTATGGTAAGGTCAAATCAATTACTTGTCACTGACCCCCTATGCAGTTTTAGTTATTCGTTTAGCAAGTGGTTGCCAAACAACATCTGCAAACAATTACTTGAAACCTCTGTTTGCAAATTGCCATCAATTAACAGATTGCCTGTCCTCTAATGCTGATTGCTGTCATTCATCACACTGGAGGATTCATACATGCTTTGATGGCACTGGATCTTCCACCTTGCAAAAAAGAACATGTATGGTGTCTTACCCTCAAGACATACCATGCTAAATTCTGTGCACAAAACAGTGTTTGTTTTCTTCAAATAAACCGTCTTCTCATTCTTCATAGGAAATGCAGCAGGCAATGAAACCGATCATTTTCCAGCAATACAAGATGTGTGTGCAATATATTTGCTCTATGTGCGTTTCTTTGTGATGCACTAACCCCCATTTTCTTAAAAGAAATCCTAAAACCCATGATGAAAGGATGACTTCTTTATGCCCAGATTTCTCCTGTAGCTTCCTAGAAAAAGCTATTGAAACATATTTCAAGAACCCTATGCAGTCCGAGTACCTGGGGGCGGGGGGTGCTAAACATTTCCACCACCACATTGTATGGTTATAGCTATGCATAAATACTTAATGAAGGTTCCCCAAAGTGGTAGTTATTTGCTCACCACAAAGGTGGACATTCATAACTTGTATTTGTGTATCTGTGTACAAAAGGGGGCACACATGTAAACATAATCAGTCAATCGATGATCTTCCATTGCTTTCACCAAGCATCAGATGTCTTACTAGAGAAACGTTGTACTAACTAGGGCAAGCAGCATTTTACACGTTATTATCTCTAGGGCATACATTGACAAAGTTAAGTATAAAAATGTACCTATGCTAATATGTAACAGTATTCGCACTAGAGCAAGCAAGAGCAAAAGTCAATAGAAAACATATTTGTTTGTACTAGGGCATTTCTTGCCCTTGTGCTAATAATACCTTACAAAATTGCACTGCGCCAGTGCAAAGTTTTTGTAATATATTCCCTGGTGTACAATGAGGATGCTGTGCACAGTGTCCCTCATATGGATAATAGTGTGATAACTGTCCTTTATGTTCTCGCTTTGCTCTTCACTGTGTTCTGCCACTTCCTTCCCATTGAGGTATTTTTGTTCAGTTGCAAGGATTTTAATGTGTCTGCCCTGCTAATTTCATGAAGCGAAATTGCCATAATAAAAAAAGTCATGTTCAGTTATACTTGCTGATGGAAAGTTGAATTCTGAACACTTGTTCAAAATGGTTTATTAGTCAGCTATTATCTTGTCCCGATGATAGGATGAAAATGTATTACATTTGAGTGTTTTATGATCTACTGTCAACAGGAACACCTTTTATTCAAGCATTCAGCCAGCAGCAAGCTGCCCATCCCCACTGTATTGTTTGAACAGTTTGCAAATTGGTAAAATAGCAGTTTTTGTAAATAGCACACTGCTGTGAAAGTGTGCATAGTGAAGTACAGGATTTTAGATAGTATGACAAGATAGCGAAAAGTTGACCCAAATGTAACATTGCATGTTTATTCCCCCAATCTTCTGCATATATATATATGTGCGGGATAAGTGAATAAAACATGTATAGGGGTAAGGTGGAGGAGCTGTGGAGGGTCTCCCACCACATATATATTTGTAGAAAATTGAAAAAAAAAAACAAAAATGGACTTTTGGGGGTCGAACTTTTCGGTTTGGTAAAATCACGTAGATCTGTACTTTTGTATGTAAAAACATACACTGCAAACAAAATAGTTCCAAAGTATTAAATAGTCGAGGGGACTGATGGGACTCCTCCAGACTCCTACACTACCCCTACCTTGCTATGCTACTGCCTCCCTGTCCTAAAGCAGAAAGCCTTATTGAGAATGGGAATGTTTTGCAAATATATGTATTGATGATTTGCTGGGTATTGATGAATTGTGGGGCAGTGAAGGCTCCTTGAATGGACAGAGGATAAACAAAGGCAAGTGAATGCTACTCCCATGTATAAAACTAGGAGGACGGTTCATTGAATTAATGAGCGCTGAAATTTTCAGCGCAAGCGTGTGAAAGCGTGCGAATCGCAGTGCCAGTGCGAAAATCGCAGCAAAACCCGCGCACAGCGATTCATGGAAGTCCGTGCGCGTGGAAATCCCAGGATGTGCGCCAAATTTCTGCGTGGCGCACGCTGGCGCACACGTCTCCAAACAGCGTGCGCTAAGCGCACAGCCAAATCGCACATAGCGCGGCGCACACAACAAAAGTAGGTGGAACAGGGGGCGTGACACGGGGAATGGGCGTCACGGGGGAAGTACAGGAGGAAAGTGCGTGGAACGCCCACACGCACGTTCAAAACACGTATTCATGGAATCGAACAGGGCTAAGGCATGTTCTAAAAAAGATGCGCTAATCAGGAAACACTTACATCAGCAGGAAGCAGGCGTATGTGGGCCCGCGCAGCATAAAAGTGCGCGCAAACAACAAACAAGCACAGACGCCAGGATGAATATACCGTTCCTAGCAGCAGTGGTCGTGGGATACCGCAGGGCGAGGAGGAGGATAGTCAGGCCCAGAACTTTTACATCCAGAACCAGTCATTTTGGGATGCCTGATGACCAGGTGTATGGGAGGTACAGGTTTCCACTGCTATAGTGGGGGGGGGGTGTCACAGGCCACGCAGTCACGCTGCCTAAACCAGGTCTTGGCCATCATGACTGCATGGCCATCAGTCCGCAGGCACATATACCTGCCCAGAACACCAGCAGAAAGGCAGGCTGTTGTCCAGGATTTATACGGGGTGGCACACTTCCCCAAAGTGCTAGGTGCCATTGACTGCACCCATGTGGCTCTACGTCCCCCCAGGGCATCAGAGCACATCTATAGAAACCGCAAGCACTGGAATTCCATCAACGTCCAGGTAGTATGTGATGCCAAGGGAATCATCACCTCAGTATATGCCACTATCCAGGGTCCACCCACGACAGTTTCATTTACAGAATGTCAACCCTAAACCGGGACCTAGAAGCTGGGCGGCATGGCGATACATGGCTGCTCGGTGAATATAAATGCCACAGCACATGCATGCATGTCAGATACTGAGTAATGTCACAACCCCACTAATGATACCCATCACCACCTCCCCAGGGGACAGTGCCTACCCTCTGAGCACCCACATGATGACGCCAATTCGGAACTCCACCACACCACCCGAGGTAAGATACAACACAGCCCACATTGCAACCCGGGGCATAGTGGAGCGCACATTCGGAGTGCTCAAGTCACGCTTTCGCTCCCTTGACCGTTCTGGCGGGCAGCTGTTATACGCTCCCTCAGTAGTGTGCAGGATCATAGTGGCAGCATGTGTCCTGCACAACGTTGCAGCACGCCGAGGCCTGACTGTGGACATGGTGGTGCCCCCACATCCCCAACCACATGCACGCCTGCTGCGCATGGGAGGGGAAAGGGCACGGGGTGAGGCAGCCCGTACACAGCTTGTGGCTAATTACTTCACCTAAAATCACACCCCTATGGAGTGCAAACAGCCCTGGCACATACCATCTGACAATCAATGATGATGACATAAGGGACAGTCAACTGTCACAACCATACCAGCCTGAGATTGGTCAGCTGGAAGTGTTACATTGTGTGCATCCCTACCTACACAAACACCACCAATGATGTGTCATCAAAAGACACACTTCTATGCTGCAAAAATCATTTCCCCCTTGCAAAATACAACATGACAGCAGTGCCATGTCACCCAACCCCTCCCCAGCACCGCCACCCAACACAACATGGCACGTCATGCTATGTGAGAGCAAATAAAGCAATCCCCAAAACATGACACAAGTGTCAAAGTACAGTGTCCCTAATGGAAACTGCCCACACACAATATGCTCCCAGTAATGTAGAACTAACAACACACATGACCAAATACTTACCAACAATACAATGCAGCTACACAACATCAAACATAGCATAAACATGACAGTACTAAGTTAAAGTAGTAGTAGTCTTACAACCTGATCATGCCAGCACATCGGCCACTTCCAACTGTACAGTGCTGCTGCCACGCAAATGTCCAAATGCACTGCTTACAACATGAACTCAATCTCCAAAGTAGACAGCCTTGTGAAGACATGAGGAATTAACCTGCAAATTAGGAGAAAGACATGGATGCACAAGCACATAACAATACACCATGCATTGTACAATTCAACAACAATATCCACTAGGAATGTATACACAGTATTGACTACAGACTGCCCACACAGCTCATGGGAGTCCTAGGTCACTGTGTAAGTCAATGTCACTTGGGCACACCCTTGGCAAGCCCATGGAAATGGGAAGCAGCAGGGGTGTGTGTCTCACGAACCCAAGCATCTAACCCAAACTCAGGACAAGCCTGCATGTGCCCAGCAGGAATACAGTGGATGCCCACGGGAGCCACACAAGGCACACACTGTAAAAAAACAAAGAAAAAATCAAAAATCCAAAATGGCCATGTGGGGGATGGGGTAGGCCACCCAGGAGGTCAGAGGACAGGGTGCGCACCAACACCCACCTGTGTGGATGTTGGGAAAAAAAACACCTCCATGGGCTCATGGCCTGCACGGCTATGCCAATGTGGGAGAACTGCTGCTGTCGCTCTCATCACCCTCTGCTGCTGCCACAGGAGGTGGTGCTGCCACAGGAGGTGGTGGTGCTATGGGAGTCAGCCCACGCAAAGCCCTGGTATGGTCCTCCATGGCAGCAAGCATGCGGGTGTGGAAGGTCTCGTTCTGGAGGATTATAGTGCGGAGATCCCCATGCAGCACCTGACATGATGCCCGGATCTCCTCCCGAGTTGCCTGCATCTCAGCTGAGAGTGAACGTGTGAGCCGCTCCAGCTGCTGTTCTGTCCTCAAGTTAGTGGAAGCCTCAAGGTCAACAAGAGTATCCCTGAGGTGATGGAGTTCTACCCTCAGGGCTTCCCTGTGGCCCTGGGACTCTATTGATATAGATTGGCGTAGAGTCTCCAGTGCCGCCCGCCTGTCCCTGTTGGACGCCAACATGTCCTCCCTGTGTGATTGGCAAATGGAGTCTGTTGCCTGCTGTAGTTGCGCCATCTGTCTTTCAGGGGGGACAATGGAAGTGGCCACCCTCTCTATTGCTTGAGCCATCATCTCTACTGATGCTGCCAGTTGGGTTGCCATACCGTAAATGGATTGTTCCCATGCGGTATTGCCCGGTGGCGTACGGCCACCGCGTCGGCGGTTACCACACCTGTTTGGGGCGAGGCGATCTGCGCCTTGCTGTGCCGGCACTGCCTGAGGCTGCAGGACTGCATTCCCCCTCTGATCTGCTGGCCCAGGAACAGGATCAGATGTTGTGGAGTGTGACCCTGCATCCGTAACCGCCAAAGACGGACTTACCAACACTGACATCCCCATAGAGGGTTCTACCCCTGGTACTGGTGGGTTGGACAGAACAGATTCCCTGCCAGAAACACTTACCTGCGACGCCACATAGGTCTCATCATCCGAATCAGCACCTGAACAGAGGTCTGGGGAGGTGCACCCAGAGGCACCCCTCGACAGAATGGTCTGCAGCAAGATTGGGTTCTCACTCACCACCACACCACGTCCCCCACTGGTGCCCGGTCGTGCCTGAGATTCCTCCTGGGTCTGCACCATCTCCTCAACCTCAACAGCATCAAGTGTGTCATCCCCTGCAAAAACATGAAAGACAAAAAATGGAAACAGGCATTAGCACCATAGCACACAAATAGGCCTGACAATCTGCAGAACCAGTACATGATTTACACATGTCCCACATGACTATATCCCTCCCATGCATGCATTGTCACTGAGTTGGAAGGGGAGGAAAAGGGCAGACACTGATGACACCAAGATGGAAGAGCAACACATTTGCTGCATGCTGGGTAGCACTGCCATCACACATTGGCCTGTGAGTGGCATGTCCAATACACATACATGACACATGTCCTCACACAGATGGCATTTACCATAGCCATGGTACATTCCACAAGTACATCCATTTGTCAGTGAATGAATACTGTCAGCCATCCATGTGAGATGGACATGATGAGATCAAAAATGCTACATAGTGTGACAGAATAGGCATGTGCCACACACTGCAACACATCCAGTGTACAAAAAGACAGTGATTGCAGGCCGATGTACACATCAATGGTTGGTCACTTCAACATGACAGGAAAGAACTATCATGTTCCACATTCAAACAGGCCCCAAAAATTCCTGTGATCAGACCAATACTCAATTAGCCGGAATGGTCAAATCATTCATCTAACAAGGTAACACATGTGGGCCAGTGTGGGTTCATCAATGACAGAAGCATGTCACAATTGTGACAATAGGGCTGTGGAATGCGTAGCAAAAGTGGGAGAATTGTAACAATCAGCCCGAACGAACACTGAAAAATACTAACAATGTTGTTGCAAGATGCCACTTCAAGAGCAACTGGAGTAATGTTGAGCAAAATTACTATTGTGGGCAGAAGGGATACTGTCACACCCAAATCTAAGGCCGCTCAATGTTTTGGATGAAACACATGGGTGACCCATACCACTCAGGCACCCACACCCTCACCTGGCACTCAATCAGAACCCGTCACCCAAACAACATACACATGCATTACACACACATGCATGGGCGCTCACCGGACAATGCATCATAATCAGGTAGTCCTCCCACACCTTGGATCTGTTCCTCTGTGATGAAGGCCCCAGCAACAGACTCATGTTCAGTGAGTTCGTTGTCCTCTTGTGGAGACCCACCGCCAGTCACCAGAGTAGCGGCATGATTTGAGGCCAGCTTGTTCTTTGCTCTGTGTTTCAGGTCATTCCACCGCTTGTAGCAATCATCAGCTGAGCGCCTCACAAATCCAAGGGTACTTATGCGGTCGGCGATGGTCTGCCAGTGTGCCTTACGTTGACCAGGTGTGGTCTTGCACCCTGCAGTCACCAGCATTTTGTGGCTATGTGCCGACACATAGCCCACAAGTGCATCAAGTTCCGGTTCATTAAAGCAAGGCTTCCTTGAGGTACCGGACTGTGTAGCCGTGTCTGGGGTCTCAGCCTGCCGTGCCAGAGCACCCTTCTTCCTCTTCTTTAAAGGTGGAGCAGAGCCAGAGTGGCTTACGCCGCTCTGGTCAGCCGGGGCAGAATCACCGGTGGACTGGGTAGTAGGAGTGTGGGAATGCACAATGACCATAGGTCTTGATTCAGGCATTGGTTGCAGGGTAATGTTGGCAGGGGGAACGTCAGTTTGATGGACCTGGACTGACACTGTCCTTTGTTGTGAGAGTCAGAGCTGGGGTGGATGGAGCTGCAGCTGCCCCTGCAGCCTCCCCACCCTGCATACTTGGGGCAGCAGATGAAATAGCTGTCCCAGATCCAGGTGGATTGGTGACAACAACTTGCACCACCACACGTGGCCTAGACTTGCTGACCTGGAAGAGCTTGTATGGTGTCAGCCACGTTTCCCTCAACCATGGGGGGGCATGGGTGTCCCTGATTGTTCCTCCACACATGGGGGCATAGGGGCACCCTGCAAATCCCGGGCACGTCCCCTACCACGCCCACCACGCCCACCTCTTGAGGGTCGGCCACCTTTGCCTTCCTTACCACTTGGTCGCCTCCCAACCGTGGCACTGATGTTGTTGTGCGTATGGGAGTTGCAGTAAACTATTGTCCTGGGCAATTGGGGGTCAAAGAGGTAGGATACCAGATGGAATTCGTACCCTAGTGCTCTAACAAGGCTGTCTGCGACCCCTGGGGGAAGATGACGGGTCACGCAACGCACAGGCAGCCCAAAATCAAAAATAAACGTGCACGCAACCCCTCGTAGACCACGTGCGTGAAAAAATGAACCCGCACTATGCTGTGGCACCCAGAAACACAAAAATAAGCGTACACGTAATACACGCAGCCTACAATGACCTCTAAAGGGGAACGTGACACACGGGGCAAGCACAGTTGCTAAGTACGTGCGGAACTCACCGTCTGCCTGGAAAAAGAACGTGAAAAATATGCGCGTGTGCGCGTTGGCAACACCCCCGCCAAAAGAAGAATTGTACGCTGTCTAGGAGACAGGACAAAAGGAGAAGTGAACTCTGTTTGAGGAAACAGGCCCACCAAAAAATCAGAAAAGATCTGTTAGAGGTAAAAGGGAGTACGAACTAGAAACGCTGTGAAGTAATCGCGTGTGAACCGACAAGAAGTACAGATTTCACCCACTCGCTCTCCACGAAAAGCACGTACAAGGAAATGGCATCCTACACGCAGCCTTTAAACCGGCCCACACGTACACGCCAGAGACGCGTGTACGCGGGAGCTTTCCTCCAATTACATGCAATGACACTCGGACGTGCAGTTTTTCCACGTGTGCTCTGTCATCACGTGCTATGAGGGAAACACCCACGCGCGTAATGTAACTTACACGCTTACGCGCTATGGGCCTTTGCTCCAATGGAATTGTGTGCGTGTGCTGATGCACTTACGCGCTAAGGCCCTTTCCTCGAATTACACACTGACGTGCAAGAATTTCACGTGCCAAAACACTCTGTATCAAGCTGGCCACGCGAAAACACACGGAAGACCATGCTCCTGCCGTGAAGGACGAATTACTGCCCCCCAGAGACCCGAGCACGCTCCCACCTGCCATCTGCTGCTGCCTGACTGCCTGCTGCCCACGTGCCCTGCCTGCACGTCAGCCAGGGGTATAGTTGCTGTGACCACCCCTGCTGGAACCGAAGACTCCCGACTGGGATTCCATCGCTCCACAGCCCAGCCCCAGGACCCAGTTGCCCTCCCACTCCTGCCTCTGGGGTTGCCATGTCCAGCACTACTCCAGCTGGCAGCACTGGCAACCCCCAACCAGAGAGTCAGAGGGCCACCAGCTTCAGGGCCACCGAAGTTGGTGTCCTGGTGGAGCAAGTCCTGGAGCAGTATGATGCCCTCTATGGAAGTTTGCACGCCGACAAGGAAGGACGGACCAGGATCTGGATGGACATCGTGACTGCCATCAACGCGGAGGGGGTGGCAGTTCGCGACTTACAACATGTCAAGAAGCGCTGGGATGACTTCAGGTCCAGGAGTCTCAACACGGCCCGGCGCCTCGCTAAGGCAGAGGATGCCAAGGGGCGCCGGGGCCAGCTGTCAGACCATCAAATGAGGGTCCCGGAACACATATGCCCAGCGCTCTACGTCCAGATCCTTGAAAGGCAGACCCGTCTGGAGTCGAGCGGTAAGTGTACATGCATGTTGATGGTATGCTGTGCGTGTCGTGTTGTGCCAGTAGTGTGCAGGTTACACATGTGTTTATGTAGGGCCATGTAGGGATGTGTATGAACATGGGCGTGTGGCTGCCACATGTGAGTCCTCTCAGATGTGAGACACATTGATGGTGTATGTGTTGGTGAGCATGCTGGGCATATGCAGGTGTGGGAGCACACAGGTTTCAATCTCTCCGTATGTACATTGGCATGGTTGTGGCATGGATGGTGGTTTGTAATTCAAGTATCTGCACTGTGTACATGTGCATGTATGTGCATTTCACAAGTGTGCAAATGTGATGCATCATGGATGCACGTGACACTGATATGGATAAGGATGAATGGCAGATGTGACATGTCTGGCGATCTCTTCACAGAAACAGTTGCAGGAGATGTAGACATGCATGTAAGAGTGGCGGCGTGTGTGCATGTCTAGTGCACTCCCTGTGTTTCATGTGATGTCTGGCTCAACTTTGGCTGCTCATACTGTTGTATGTGTATGGATGTTGCTGGCCGTTGTGATATGGCTGTGGAATAGCTCATGTGTGTGAGTTGAAATGACATGTGTGTTGGGGATTGCGATGCCATGTCTGAAGTTTGACACTGCCACTCATTTGGAACTGTCATGTGTGTATCAGTCCATTGTACAGTGCCCTGATGCCTATCTCCTATCTCTCCCTGTCTGCAGCGTCAACTGATGAAGAGGGCGGAGAAGGTGCTGTGGAGCACAGAGGCAGGGATCGCACTGCCAGCCGGAGACACAAGGCCCGGCTCCCCTCCCAGGTTGTGATCTTGTCGGGGAGTGAAGAGTCCGGTGCCGCGTCCCAGGCCGCGGCTGCCGAGGGTAGGTCCAAGAGGCGGAGGTTAGAGTTGGACTCCTCGGCAGCAGAAGGGGCAGCTGAGACCCCACAGGGTCCGACAGAGGAAGATGGCAAGGAGTCATCCAGGTTGGTGGGGGGTTTGGTGGAGGAGGAGGCCGGGCAAGGGACAGACATGGGGTCTGGAGGTGGGGATTCCACTGGTGCTATTGGTGCAGTGCAGGGGCAGGGACAGAAGGCAGCACAGGACACTGCGGAGGTGCCTGTGTGTAATCCTGCCCCCGATCCTGTGACTGCATCATCCCGCACCAGCAGGGATGCCTACGTCCAGACCCATTTCAAGGGAGGGGGTCCGCTTACAACAACTGGCCTTCCTCTCCCTGCAGACGTGGCTATCTGGGACTGGTTTGAGCCTGTCCTGGGTGTGGTGGCGTTGCGACAAGGGGCCATGCGAGCTGACCTGCAGTCTTTTCATGAGGAGACTGCACGTCTTCTTGGATGGCTCGTTGACCGCGTTGACCTACTGGGACAGTTCACCAGGGCCGGATTCCTCCATTTTCTGGACCTTGTTCCGACCCCCTCCTCAACTGAACCCCCTATGCCCCAGTCGTCCTCCATGCCATCTTCCCACCCATGTATCACCTGGGTACCCTGTGGAGTTGCCTCTGACCCTGCGGCCAGGCTGGTGGAGGACACATCCCTGCCACAGTCGGGAGTCGGACGTCCAGCAGGGGTGGCCACCTCAACAACTGCACCCCAGCCAGAGGAGGATGTGCAGGCAGCAAGAGCCAGGGCACAGGCAGAGGTAAAGCAGCAGCAGCAACAAGGTGGGAGCCATCATGGCTCGGGGCCTTTGACATCGGAAGAGGCAGGCATCGGCCAGAGGGCAGGAGGACCCTGGACTGGAAGTGTCTTCCATGTGGCAGCAGTTAGGCCATGCTATAGATGCGGAGCGGCAGCGGGCAGAAGAGGCACGGCTCACGATGGTGATTTTTTCATTATGGACATGGAACAATGGATTTTTTTTCCCCAGACAATGGATTGTAAATAGTTTGAAAATGGATTGATTTTTTTCTTTTTTTTGGTTCTGAACATGAAGCAATGGATTTCTTATTTTTTTACATTTCCTTTGGATTTGCGTTGTTGGAGGCTCACTTTGGACTGTTTTTCATTCAAATTCATATGGATTGGTTGTCATTTTCGTTCAATCATCATTTTCACATGCTTTTCATTTCATGTTTCATATTTTGGTATGCTTTCATTTCATTTTTGATTTCAAGTACATAATACATTTTCATTTTTTAGTTCCATGTGGGTTTACACAAGCAATGCCAACCAGTGTATGTGTGTGACGGACATGTGTTGATGTACATAGTTTTGACTTTTGGTTTGTGTCATGAGATAAGCATTTCACTGCTGGGGGGTGGGGGTGCAAGGGGACATGAGTGGGACATGAGTGGGGGCCTGCTGACAGGTGCCCTGCACTGCTGGGGGCTGGGGGTGCAAGGGGAGATGAGTGGGACATGAGTGGGGGCCTGCTGGCAGGTGCCCTGCACTGCAGGGGGGTGGGGTGCAGGGGGACATGAGTCTGGCAGGTGCCCCTGCACTGCTGGGGGGTGGGGGTGCAAGGGGTCATGCGTTGTTGATCAGTAGTGCAAGGTGACATGTGGCTTGCCTGGGGGGCATGTCCATGGTGGACGGGCTGCCTGCGGGACATGACCAGGGGTGCAGGGCAGTCCCCTGTGGTGTGGGCTGCCTGCAGGGTCCGTGGAGGGTGTAGAGGGAACACCTGGGAAGACCCACACTGCCAAATCACGTGTAGGACTCCCCTGTACCGCCAAAATACACGTACCCTGCTGAAATTGCATGTGAGACTTCCTGTGCGAGCGGGGTACGTGTATTACAGGCTTTGCGGGAAGTCTCACACGTGATTTCAGCAGGGTACGTGTATCATGGGGTTCGCAGGAAGTCTCACACGCGAAAGGGCCCTGTGCGAGCGAGGTACGTGTATTACGGGGTTCGCAGGAAGTCTCACATGCGATTTCAGCAGGGTACGTGTATTATGAGGTTTGTGGGAAGTCTCACATGCGATTTCAGCAGGGTACGTGTATTATGGGGTTCGCGGAAGTCTCACACGTGATTTCAGCAGGGTACGTGTATTATGGGGTTCACAGGAAGTCTCACACACAAAAGGGCCCTGTGCGAGCGGGGTACGTGTATCACGGGGTTCGCGGGAAGTCTCACACGCGATTTCAGCAGGGAACGTGTATTATGGGGTTCGCGGGAAGTCTCACATGCGATTTCAGCAGGGTACGTGTATTATGGAGTTCGCGGGAAGCCTCACACGCAATTTCAGCATGGTACGTGTATTATGGGGTTCGCGGGAAGTCTCACACGTGATTTCAGCAGGGTACGTGTATAACTGGGGTTCGCAGGATGTCTCACACACGATTTCAGCAGGGTACATGCATTATGGGGTTCACGGGAAGTCTCACACGTGATTTCAGCAGGGTACGTGTATTATGGGGTTCATGGGAAGTCTCACACGCGATTTCAGCAGGGTACGTGTATTATGGGGTTCACGGAAAGTCTCACACGTGAAAGGGCCCTGTGCGAGCGGGGTACGTGTATTACGGGGTTTGCAGGAAGTCTCACATTCGATTTCAGCAGGGTACGTATATTATGGGGTTCGCGGGAAGTCTCACACGCGATTTCAGCAGGGTATGTGTATTATGGGGTTCGCGGGAAGTCTCACATGCCATTTCAGCAGGGTACGTGTATAACTGGGGTTCGCGTGAAGTTTTACACACGAAAGGGCCATGTGCGAGCGGGGTACGTGCATTATGGGGTTCGCGTGAAGTCTCACATGCCATTTCAGCAGGGTACATGTATTATGGGGTTCGTGGGAAGTCTCACACGTGAAAGGGCCCTGTGCGAGCGGGGTACGTGTATTACGGGGTTCGCAGGAAGTCACACACGCGATTTCAGCAGGGTACGTATATTATGGGGTTCGCGAGAAGTCTCACACGCCATTTCAGCAGGGTACGTGTATAACTGGGGTTCGCGGGAAGTTTGACACGCGAAAAGGCCCTGTGCGAGCGGGGTAAGTGTATTATGGGGTTCGCGGGAAGTCTCACACGCCATTTCAGCAGGGTACGTGTATAACTAGGGTTCGTGGGAAGTTTGACACGCGAAAGGGCCCTGTGCGAGCGGGGTACGTGTATTATGGGGTTCGCGTGAAGTCTCACATGCCATTTCAGCAGGTTACGTGTATAACTGGGGTTTGCAGGAAGTTTTACACGCGAAAGGGCCCTGTGCATGTGGTGTACTTGTATTCCTGGGGTTCGCATGAAGTTTTACACTCGAAAGGGCCCTGTGCGAGTGGGGTACGTGTATTCCTGGGGTTCGTGTGAAGTTTGACACGTGACAGGGCAACGCCCGTGCGCGACACGTCACAGACGCGCTTACGCGCAAAGGGCCTTTGGTCCAATGAAATTGCGTACGTGTGCTGACCCGCTTACGCGCTAAGGGCCTTTCCTCGAATTACACACTGACGTGCACATTTTTCACGTGCCAAATCACTCCTTATCAAGCTCCTTGTCAAACTTCATGCGAACCCCAGGAATACCCGTAACCCACTCGCACTTGCTCTTTCAGGTGTGAAACTTCACGCGAACCCCATTAATACACGTTCCCTGCTTGGCTTTGCTGTTTGGCATCCCTGTAGACTGGTCCAGGGTTAGCGCAGGCCTTTGCGCTGAATTGGGGATTTTGATGGCTTTTCCTTGCGCGAGGGCGTTCTTGGGGGCGTAACTGGCGCTGCTGCAAGGTCGCTGCGCCACTCTGCACAACGGCTGGTTTTGGAGGCTAAAATCCATGAATACGCTGTGCGCGGAAATCGATTGTAGCGCACGCGGCTGGCGCAGACATTCGCACGCGCACACTGTGCGCCAGCCGCGCGTGCGCCAGTTTTCTATGAATTACCCTGTAGATGTATTTACATTTTTCTCAGGCACGCCGCTCTGTCCAAGTGGGCTACTTCAAGGGCATTTTTTACAAAGTGTAAAGAAACGTACACAGAGGACCTGATTCATGGAGCATTTTCTGATGGGATTGCACCATTGTAAAATGCTTCTGTGAATCAGGACCAGAATGTGCTCATAATTGGATATAAGATACATTATGCATTTGAATAACCCACAATGATGTTGTTAACTGCACACTTTTTCATTTAATCTTCAAACGCAACTGCAATAAAATACATTTGGATGCATATTGATTAGTCTGACGATAAGATCAGCAGTGCAGTTTCCCTCTTCAGGGGTGAAGATATGATGCCTCCATTGTTCATTACATTGTACCTGGTCTCAGTTTTGATCTTGGGTGTGGGATGTTGGGCAGGCCTCTTAGGTTTTTGAATTCTCAATTGGTCTTCCTCCAGACCGCATGTTTCAGAACAAGTTTCAATTAGATCTTGGGTTTCAGGACTCTCAGTCGATCAACTCCTAGAATTTAGCTTTTAGGATTCTCGCCTGGTGTCCTAGAATTTAGCTTTTAGGATTCTCGCCTGGTGTTTTTACAGGTTTCGGGTTTCAAGATTCTTAACAGGTTTTTTCCTAGACCTTGGCTTTCCAGGTTCTCAAGAGGCCGTCTTCTAGACCTTATCTTTCATGATTTTCAATAGGCCTTTGCAGTTCCATCTCATCACTCTCTCTCTGGTAGCTAGAGGCTGGACCGATCATTCCCAGGAGTCAGTTTCCCCCACATATTATCACAGGAATTTTTAGGAATCCACAACACTACTCATATGTAAAGTGGGCAGAAAGATGTGTAGAACTCCAGAAATGTGAAAGTAAACCGATGTGTTGCAACGTGGCCATCAAATAGTTCAGTAAATCAGGCATGAAATGTGGAAACTTGAAAGGAACAGTACCCCGATTTCCAAAAAATAGCACACCCCACATGCTTACATAGTGCACCTGGAGGCAGTAATAGCACTACAGAGAGGTGGGACAGGATTGGTTAATCAGGATGCAATCACTCAGGAGTATTTCAACTCAGTTTGGAGACATTCATTGTGTTAGAAAATAAAAATCCACACTCTCCTAATGTGAGTCACTATCCCACAAAGTGGTGGAAAACTGAGGAAACAAATTCATTTAGCAATGACAAAAATCTGTAGGGTGGGAGCATTTTCAACAAAATAGATGACCTAATACATTTGAATGTGTCAGGTTATTATGTTGTGGATGGTGTACATCTGGCTAACATTGAGTAGATCTATTGTTGCAAAACATTCAGGAATCCCCCATCGGAAAAGGTAGTACATGGAATAACAGTCTTGGTGGGAGCTGCAAGGCGAATAAAGGTTTTTGGTTGAATGGCCGCACAATCGATGTGACAGAGAATTGAAGTCTTAAATAAGAGCAGTATCTGCAGGGGGTTATAATGTCCTTAGCCACTTCCGAAGCCTATTACAGTAGGGGTAGGCGAACATAGGACCTGATTTCAGCCTCACAGCTTCTACAGAATGCAATAAAATAATGTAGTATGTGACAACAGTCCCTACAGCTCATACGTATGGCAAGTCTGCCTGTTCGAAAGATTTGTAAGGATCTTAGAGAATCCTCAGGGAGGGTTTGGCAATGTGACCTGGTCTTTTGGAGGTGTTGGCATAATTAAATGGGTGTTGCTCAGATTTTTGTGGTCTTAGCTACAGTGCCCCATGAAGTCTACTGATTGTTTGTTTTCACTGATTCATTTATTATAAATATGTCAATACATCTATGGCCAAACCATTGTCCACAAAAATCAAGCATGCAGCCCCATTGTTGGAATGGGTTGAAAGGAAACATTAAGAATTTGCTTGGGGAAAGGTTTCCTCTCCCTGACACTGTTCGAGGATGGCAGTGTAGAAAGGTCATAGGGGGCCAGAAATTAACATGAAGGAGTAAAGGAAATAACAGTTGTGGGAAATAACCTGCCACAAGTGGTTCTACCGCATAATGTCCCTAAGCAGGAACCCGTGTAGGCCACGAATGTCAAAAGATTTGACGGGAATAAGAGTGATCCTGGATTGGCATATGTCAAAGGTGTAACTCTGAGAACCCCCTCAAGGGTCAGGTCCGAGGGAATAACATAGCTAGGTGAATTATGTAGGCAATGGTGCCTAGTAATGTAAAAATACAATTAATAGCAGTAAAGGCAGTTTCACCAACCCCCTCTCCCATTTGAAGCCTTAACATGACAGTGTTAACACAGGACAAAATACAGACCTAGATATTCCACAGGAAAAATATGTCATAATTTAGTATATTATAGTAAGAGGAAGGATAACTCAGGAGCCACGCGTTTGTCTTGGAAGCAAACCAACGCAGCACAACACAGGTTCAAATCCTGATACTGCACTTAGAAATCACTCGCTAGTATTAAGCGTGTTATAAAAGAACTGGCGTGCCGTAAAGCATGCTTCTGCAGCAAGTCTGTCGGTCTGACTAATCATAGAAAATGCAGAGGAAAGGCTTGGAAGAGTGGTCTGGCTTTTTGAAAGTCTGGAAATAAGGAAAGATATGTTGCTCAAATTACTGCTCAGGGTAAGCAACTTTGCCCCAAAAAGACTTAATCAGTCAGTTGACTCATTAATTTGCAGTCAAGATTTGAATAAGTGTTAACTGCTATATGACTCTGCAGGTTAGACTGTGTATATGAGGAGAGTCTGATCTGTGTTATGAGGATTTTATGTCATGTGTGTCCACGTGTGTGTCAGACTGCTGCTTTAGTTTTCTACAGGAAGTGATAACCACACATTGCCAATAGTGCATTGATCAACTTGGTCTCTACTTTTGGTTTACTTCCACTTCATGTCAAGGTGCCTTCAGGAAGTACATGCCACTGTAAATGTGCTGATTTCAGTTTCTGGGGGGTTTGACACAATCGTGTCAATAGACTGCAGCAGACTCAAGTTGGCAGTTGTTGGCAAACAGAAATAAAAGATCCACGATTGTAAAGACACCACTCTGAAAGGGCACCATGTCACCCATCGCTACACTCAAATGTCTATGTTGGCACTTGCTCCATGACGATATCCCAAATCAAAAATCAAGATGTTCCACTCTAAAAATTGTGCAAATGCCTGACAATGGACCATTCATTCATAAGGGTGTGTTGAATGCTTACTATATTATATTTGCATAACATGAACTTTGCTGGGAGCAGGGTTAGGATAAGATTGTCAGGCATGAGAAATGAAGGGAAAACAGTAACGTGCTTTGTGTACACACAATTAGCACAGTCGCTCTTTTTTTAATTGCAGGTAGTTACAACATTACTGATTACCCTCATTGTCTAGTTAATGTCAAGGTGTGACTGAAATAGCCATGATTTTGTTATGATGTGATATGATATGGCATTTATAACGCACCTGTACACTAGTGTTTCTAAGCACGACAAGATAAGGAGGGGGACACAAACTAAGGACACAACAACAATCTTACCAGGCCTTTTGTCATTCATATTGTGCAAGAGTGGGGACAGGGTAGGGGGCAGGGTGGAGAAATGAAGGACAAGGAGAAAAAACAAGAGTGCAGCCAATGTATGGCAAGTGTGGGTACTCATAAGTGCAGTCAAAGGATAACGAATAAGTGCAAGATAGGGGACTGTAGGGTTACAGATACACACTACAAGTGCAGGGAAGCCGAGAGGCAGTGCAGGATTGCAGCTGGACAGGCATGGACTAGGTCAGTTCTTTCCAGAACAAGCAGAGGGAAGTTGTGGTCTGGTTGCTACGAGGCTGAATCTGCGTGCCCTGGTGATGAAGTGTGCAACTACATGCTGTTACCTTGAAGAGGGCCTTTTGTGTGGATGGGAGCCCTGCAAGGGTGGCCTTTCCCCCATCTATGAAAGACATTAACAGGGCCTGTACTACTATTGGTGTCCATAATGAGAGAAAATACAGGGGCGAGTGAGAGTCTGCAGACTAGGCACTCGAAGGAGAAGAAGGCATGAGTAGGGATGATGGATACAGGTATCCATTCTGGGAAGATAAGCGCCACTTCCCCACCAGTCTTCTTAGGCCTGTGTGCAGAGTGGATTTTGTAACCTTCAGGGAGGAGTGTATCCAAGCTCATGACAGAACTGTCCTTGAACCAGGTCTCTGTGATGGCGAGCACATCAAGATCCATGAGTTCTAGGAGGTTGCAGATGTCGGACAAGTGTTTGACAGTCAAGCAAGTGTTGAGAGTGGCAATGTGGAGCAACTTAAAATCTTTGAAGGTTTTCCTCGGCGGGAAGGCACAGGGGACAGTGGTTTCCCCGAGGGTGGCGAGAGGGCAAGGGGGGTAGTGCATGATGACGAAGGGGCCAAGGCCGGCAAAGGAGCTGGGACAGTATGGCAAAGCAGGGGAGGAGGGCACACAGGGCAAGGGAGCCTGTGCAGAGGAGGAGGGAGCCTGACAGTGGTCCCCCTCAAGGGTGGCGAGAGGGCCAGGGGGCAAGGGAGCTGGGACAGTATGGCAAAGCAGGGGCATCTGTACAGAGGAGGAGGAGGGCACAGAGGGCAAGGGAGCCTGTGCAGAGGAGGAGGAGGGCACAGAAGGCAAGGGAGCCTGGACGGATGGAGAGGTGAGGCTAGAGAGGAGAGGGAGGAACCTGTCCAAGAGACAAAGGTTGGGTTGAGGACCCTGGACCATGATGGTTCCATATGAGATAAAATTAATGATGACTTTGGAAATGGCGAAGAGGTCAAGGAGAACTCCCACCGAGTGCCACCATTAATGGGAGACGAGGTGATAGGAGAGAGAAAGCTGACCAAGTAGCGAGTCCCTAGGTCAGGTGTGTTGACAAAGAAGAGGATGTCAGTAATAGACTTTCTATTCTAATTTTATAATACCTTCACATTCTATCATTTTCATTATCTTAACGAGCACTACATTTCCCGAAACACATATTTGATTTGGCTATGCACACAATAAAACCTGTACTTGAAGTTGCATTAATGATAAGCACAAAGACATGGCATTTTTTTCTTACAGATAAGTGACTGGTGAATGTTGCTTTTACTTAGTTGTGCTTGTTTAACAGCATGTGCTTGCTATTTCAGTGTAAAATATAATTGTGACCTGATATCATTTACTAGAGAGGATCACATTCAATCAAATAATGTCTTATATTTGTCACATTAAGGTAATCTTGAACAGTCCTTTTTCCAGCAAAAACATGTTTGTACTAGGTTATGAATTAGCTGTGGCCATCAAGCTCCTATTGTAATACACATCTTGTATCGTATTTGACACTTGATTTACCATTGTATATCACATTTTGTTTATTTTTTTTAAAGAAAAGCTAAACAGGTGCATGTAATGTTATTGGGATGATTTGTAAACATCTTTAATACATATATAGTATCATTTTAAAATGTATGAATGAAGGAATATGCCTCCCTATAGAAAACCCCAAACCTATTGTTTTTTAAATGCATACTAATTTACCAAACTTTGTTGACAAATTGTTCAAAAAACAAGAAAGCACGCTGATACCACTCATCCTTTTCAAATAACATTTCCCTCACACACCAATGACTGTAAAATACAGAAGACCCACAGATCGCTGGCAAATGTCTCGACATTAAAGCTAAAAAGAACAGCCATCAAGCTCATGCAAACAGACCTCCCCAGCACTTCTTACCCTAACCCGTTTGATGTAGGAAAGGCTTGAAGATAACCTTGCTGACTCTGCTAATGATTGCCGACTTTAAGCAGAGCCTGCTGTTCACCACCACAGTTTACAAATGTGCCTGGCATTGAACGCCTGCCCTTGGATAAACGTGTAGTAAAACCATGGATTTTCTAGAAACATGACCACAATAAATTGTGGGTCTCAGGTCGAGGTTATGAACATAATAGTAGCGACATAATACAATGTGGCCGTGTGATGCATGCATCTTTGGAAGTTGTACTGCATATGGTCTGAAAAAAGCCTTGAGGTGCTTTTACAAAGGGTGTGAAGGATACGTGTCAGAGTGGTGATGGAAGCGAGATGAAGGAATACATTAGCAGTTTTAAATAGCTCCCTTCTTCCATGTTCATATGACTCATACAACGACCCATAACACAATTTGCTTTCAAGTAGTCTTTAGTGGCTGTATAGAGTGAAGAGCAAATTCTGTTGCTGTATACACTCAAATGTCTATGTTGGCACTTGCTCCATGATGATATCCCAAATCAAAAATCAAGATGTTCCACTCTAAAAATTGTGCAAATGCCTGACAATGGACCAATCATTCATAAGGGTGTGTTGAATGCTTACTATATTATATTTGCATAACATGAACTTTGCTGGGAGCAGGGTTAGGATGAGATTGTCAGGCATGAGAAATGAAGCCTTGAGGTGCTTTTACAAAGGGTGTGAAGGATACGTGTCAGAGTGGTGATGGAAGCGAGATGGAGGAATACATTAGCAGTTTTAAATAGCTCCCTTCTTCCATGTTCATATGACTCATACAACGACCCATAACACAATTTGCTTTCAAGTAGTCTTTAGTGGCTGTATAGAGTGAAGAGCAAATTCTGTTGCTGTATTTGTCATGTTGTGTTTGTCTTCGGGATGCCTAGGTGTCGGTATGTGGGTTTTAAAAGTTCTACCTTATATTTTGAATAGGGTCACATCTAATAGAAACTGACCTTTAAATGAGGACATGATGCTGTGAACTGAATATTTCTGCGAACTGAATATTATATTAGCAGTTAATACATAAACTTCCAATGTACACTTAGAACATTATGAATGATGCCTTCAATAATTACCTAATTCCATTTACTGAAAACCAAAGGTGGCCAATTCATGAACTTATGTGCATGCTCACCAGTGGAAAATAAGAAAATATGCTATTTTTGAATAGTCGCTTAAAAGTCTGGGTGCAACATCAAACGTGAGCGTCACCATGGGTTGGGTATGTTAATAGCCTCATCTGTAAAAGCAAACATGTTTGACAGAGGCACCAGGAGAGCAATGCCAATAAAGGTCAACAAAGGAACACATCCTGTAGAACCATTATTGATTCACAAAGAAATGTGGACACAGTTGCTGGGCGATATGACTGTCTCAACGTACCCCTTTCCACATTTGAATAGGTGCATGCCCTCTCATACTCACTGTGGCAAAATAGCTGTTCCTGCTACTGAGGCCAAAGTAGCTCTGTAGCTTAGGTGTTTATAAAAAGGAATTAGAGATGCTCACACCAGAAACATGATCCACCTGCCATCATGGAAAGGACAAGAGAGTGAGAGGGCAACTTAAACTCATGTACTGTCACTACATGTCAAAGTGCTTCTCCAATGCATGATCTAGAGACTGTGCCAGTGCAAAAGACAACTGTCATTACATGGAGAAATTCTCAAGATAACCAGCAACACACACTCTACACACGGTGCTGCAGTACCTCACTGGGAGCGTGCAAGAATATATGCACATGCTTTAGATAGGGGGCTGCCAGCCACCAAGTAGCACAGCATGTATATTATTTTGCTCACTACCCTGTGTGCTTGGAGCGTTAGACTACAATATTGATGCACTGAATTGGCCAGTGCACACTAAAACATGTGCTTCAATTCCATAAAGGTGCAAGACACCAATGATGCCAGCAGCTTCATCCTGAATGGCATTGCTAACATTATTGATACAACACAGACACTAGATTTGCTCATACTCAACAATTGTGACCCAGTTACAGGCTGGAGACTATAGCAACGGCTGGCTGCTTGGTGAGTGCATGATCTCAACATGAGAAATCTGTTTACAAATTATCAACATTGTGCATGAACATTTTTTGTTTTGCAGTAGGTCACAATCATTGTATTCAGTTCCCTGCAGGTGATAATGCACGCCACCTGAATCTGTTCACGTGATGCCCCAAAATACCAACACCTTATTCTTCCATAGGTATAATGCTACACACTTGCCAACCACATGCATCAGTGGATGAAATGCTGGCATCTTAAAGTCACATTTCCTGTACATTAGCGTGGCACATAATTAGAGGCCGGAGTGCAATTGCCACGCTTCTAAGGTGTCCAATATGCAATTGCTCCACGGTCTCCATTGATGTATCGGGCCACTATATCGGATGCCTAGCCTGTCAATACTCAAGGGGATGACCCTAAACAGTCCAGCAAATTAAAATGGATGTCAACACTCTACAAAGTGTACAGGAGAGTACTGATTGAATGCACAACCTGAAATGTAGGCATCCAATCGACAGAGTTTTGTTCTGGGTCAGCTCAAGTGTTAAGATTGATTGTTCAAGAAACGAAGACACTGAATGTGGAAGGAGTTTATTCCACGAAGTGCGAAAAACGTGTTGGGTGCAGGAAAACAGGCTAAATAAATTAACAAACCGTATCAGAGGATACAGCATCAATTTATTTTGTTTAATCATCTTTTTGTTGTCCTAATCAGCATCTGCATGCAAGGACATTGGCATGCACATTGCTTTGACTCTTAGAATATATATGGGGAGAACCACAAGTCACTACATAATGTGGGCCTTTGGGCAGCAAGGCGAGGAACCTCTGATCACCCTCTGCCCCTCAGAATGGGGGCGGCTTGTGACAGGGAATATGAAATCCATATTAGCTGCTGATGCATTAAATATTCCAATATCAGAATGAGCTGAAATGGCATATGATCATATGGACCCACAAAAGCCAGAAATTGGGATGTGGGCATTGTCTTTTACCAGTTTGTGTCCCCAGCATGACTTTTACCCACTGTGTAAAGCAAACTACCAGCAGAACGTGGAGCCGTTCCCCCTTCACATATTAATAATGCAGGCATGAGTTTGAGAGTTCTACAATGGTAGCTTGAACTAATAAAGGCTCTGTCTGTGGATCAGAGCACCTAGCAGGTAAAGCATCAAACACAAAAAGGATTTAGCGCATAACCAATGCAAAACTAGAAACAATTACCAAACACCTATTCAAGTTATAGGGCCTCATCACAAGTTGGGTGGTAACGCCAGCGCTAATAGCCGGCAAAAATAGTTTTTGCAAAATAGGCGCGAAAATGAAAACAGCAATTCGGTTTTAAAAATGACAGATGGGTTTTCTTATACTACATTAATGACTATGAAAAAGAGGATGCCACACATCAAACTTCACAGCTACGTGTCCAGCACAACCAGTCACATGATGGGTACTCAATTTCTGGGATTTACATTAGTTATTCAAAATCACTAAGGAATTATTGTTCTGTAACACAGATAGGAGAAAAGTCAGCGCAAGAAGGATTCTAACAATACTAGGGTTCTGAATTAAAGATGGGATGGGTTGAGATAGGGATAATACAATGCAGATATGCTATGGGTCACTGTTCTTCCTATTGTACTTACAGTAATGAAATGGGACCGTCAGCTCTGGTCATTGGGTGGATCAGGTCTACCGGCAGCATGGCACCTCTGGAGGGATTTGGATCAGCAGCGCGGTTCTGGTCAATTTTGGACTGCACCTCAGACTGGATTAGGATGGGCCCTTCTGGTTACTGGACACAGTAGATGACAGGATGCAAGTTTCCACGGGCAAGTCTTAATAGTACCAAGCCAAGCTGAAACAGAATTATTCTTTTAAATTCTGGAGGTTTGCGATTGGGTCAAGCTACCAATAGTTCAGCAATGCTTAGTCTGGATTCTGCAAAGAAATCTGGATCTTCAAGAATTCTGGAGTCAGCTACAAGATGAAGAGTTCTAGAATAAGGCGCTTCGCGGACATCTGGATGGGTTCTGGAAGCAGTGTGTTCTGGAAGCAGTGTGTTCCTATGTGTAGTGAAACTCCTATATTTAATCATTATAAAGTTTATGGGGTGGGCAGAACTTCAAAAACACACCCCCATGTCTGTGAGTGGCTGCAGGTGTGTTTTTTCCTGGTTGGCAGTCTGAACAGAGCTGTCATCATTATGCCAGGATTTAGGAACTCCCACCTTGATTTTTACCAAAACATAACTCTTGCACACATGTACATTGCTAACATTATGTACCCTAATAAAATTGGACACATATATTTCATATTTGATTGTCTACATCCACATTCAATCCCCATCTTTGTGCGAGCTGTCTTTCTCATTCTATGTATTTTTATTAATTTTCACCATAACGGTTTGGATTAATCATTTCTATTTTGATACAGCTCTGGGCGCTGATCAGTGGGTCATGTACATACAATTTTAAGCTTGTAACATTCATAGTTTTGCCACAATCAGTGTTTTAGTGTAATTTGGTTCCTTATGTAGTAAGAATTCGTACCAAATCTTCAACTGTCTAGCCTGAGTTCAGATTTATACGTTTTTTTTTTCACTTGTCTACTTATTTTGGCTGCCATGTTAAATGTCATAAAGTTCTGAGGCAAACATAAGTAATGTCCATTAAAAATACAGGACAGGTTTTATTTTACTTGCTTCCCAAGTGAGCAAATAGCCAGTCCTTTGAAGTTCACTGAGAAATCTCCTCCACATCCTGCTCGTCCTTTAGGACGATGGGTGTCCAAGCCTTCCTTTGTCCATGAGTCAGCCAGTAACCGAATGTCTGAGGCTCTCTTTGTTTTCATTATGGGGGAACCATTAAACAGCCATTAAACCTTCCTGTCTCAACTGACTGTCAAGCTGAAATGTGAATCTTCCCAAGCTGGGCTGTCAGATCAGAATTAAATAGTTGATTTGCTCCAGACTGGGTTCCTATACATTACAGTCTTTTCAGTTCACATATAAAATACAAGCACAGTTTATAAGGGATTTGGACATTTTAAAAGAATTAGCCCTTCACCAACATGCTTTAAATAGGTGAATTTTGCCATTTTGATCAGGAAACAGAAACACATTTTAACTGGGCTTGGCAGCTAATTTTCTGAAGCATCTGCCAGACAGGGAGGCCTGGATTCCTCTGACTGCCTGGAGAATCCATGATTCCAGCACACTTTCCTTTCAATAATTCACTGGGGAAAATGACTGAATTTAGCGCCAAAACAGCACTTTGAAGATTGCCATTTATTAGGAAGCTCTATTTAAGGCATTTTCAGATTTTAGCCCATTTCTGTGGCATTGATTCATGTGACAGGTGACAGATGACAGATGACAGGTGACTATTGAAAGATGACAGCAGTGATTTCTGTTTTTACACCAACTTTGCCTGTGTGTGTGACAGGGTGTGCAGCTCTTTTGTGGTTTATGCACCATGCACACTTTTGCAGATTTGGCACACACAGGGTTATCGCCTCCATTTTTGGCAGTGTTCTTTCCCCATTGGCAAAGGGGTGCATTGTGGTGCATTGTTGTGGATACAAATATTCAACACAGGATAGTTTAAAATGTTTCATTGCATACAATCTCACATATTCATGTACTATTTAGACCCTCATAATTGGTACATTCTAAGTACTATGTATGGAACAGCATGACTGTGTGTTCTGCACAGTTGCTGTTTCCGTTTGCATAATCATTAGGCCATTGGGAAAAAAACGTATACTGTTAAAAAAACAACTACCATATTTATGTGAGTTTATGTTTGACAGCATGTTTGTTTGAAGTGTGCTGTACTTAAGTGAATGTTTAAAGTGCACAAATAAGTGTTTTTGTTGTTACAAGCAGTGTTGGAGTAAGATGAATTGTGATGGTGTATTTGAATTGAAGTGTAATGAAGGGCATTTTTGAAGTAGTTAGATACCTGTTGGTGTATTCTAACTATTTTGCTTTTCAAAAGTACTATTGTACACATTTTCTTAAAGGTATTTTTGAAGTACTTAGATACCTTTTGGCATATCGAATCTTTTTGCATTTTAAAAGAAGCATCACAGTACTGTAGATGTAGTTAGATACCAGTTGGCATATTCCAACTGTTGATAGTTTTATAGTTCTGAAGGGTATTTTTGAAGTAGTTAGATACCTGTTGGCGTATTCAAACTATTTTGCTTTTCAAAAATAGCATTGCAGTATTATGGATGTATTTAAATACCAGTTGGCATATTCTAGGGTCAATGGATACATTTAGCTTTAAGGAATATTAAGTAGGCATTTGTTAGATTTGCTGGTAATCTCTGTTTTAGAGAAATGGAAGTGTCATTGCATTCAAACCAACCACTTCTTTTTTTTAATGTATGCAGCATAGTGACATGCAGTGGTTGTGGCACCAGTGTGGCAGATTGTGCCTACTGTTGTGAAGGTTTTCTTGCCAGATATATTTGCCTGTGTGTGAAGCTAGTAAGGTTGCTGTTCTTATTGGTACCATTTAAATTGTACCTTAAATGTACTATTATCAGATATAGGCTATGTGAGTTTATGTGCATGGTGGAACGATTGTCTGAATTGCAAAAAAAGCATATTATGGCATGATTGGCATTTTGCAACAGCTGATGACATGGAATGGATTCTCAAATTTGTATTGATACATACACAAATCGTTCATTAGGGGTGTGATCTTGGGAAACAGAGAGTGCACATATCTTTCCATGTGTATGAAATCTGGAAGATTTAATTTATAGGTATGTTTTTGGTTTCCAGAACTTGCAGTAAGTACATTAGGAATTCTTGTGGATCTTCCTGTGGGTTTATGGTGAATGTTATTGGTCCTGTAGAATGGTCCAATTCTTGCCTTATTCCTGAGACACTGTAAGTGTTGTCAGGATTATTTGTGGCATTTCTATGAAGGACAAGCATTTGCAAACACAACTGGTTTGAACAATTGGTGTCAATTGGAAGAGAACATTGATTGCTACATTTGCATAGCAATTTACACCAGTTGTGTTGGAACATTTAAATAGACCAGAGAGTCCTGTCTCTGTGTCATTTGCAGGACCTCCACTTCTTGTTTTTTTTTTGAAGAAATATTTTTCTTTGTATCTTCTGATTGATGTGCAGTTCTTTTTGTACTAGACAGTTTTGTGGTTGAACTGCTTGATGGAGTAGCAGTTGTTTTTTTTTTTTTTGGTGGTATTGTTGGGAGACATTTTACAAGTTCTGTTTGCATTCATTTTCTTTTTAAAACTTAAGATTTTTGAAGAGAAGGGTACATATCTAGATGAGGTGTGTAGAGTGTACGTAGTCTGTTGTACTCTAGGATGCTATGAATGTCAGCCTTGACTTTATATGCATGAAAATTGACAAGGAATAGTCCTTTGAGTTTATGTAGATGTGAAAGTGTGACGTAACTCATATCTTCTTTAAAAACTGTGCTGCCAATGTAAATCAATGCCTAATCTAGGGTTAGACCTTGTGATTTGTGAATAGGGACAGCATATGCAAGAGACAGAGAGAATTGTTCCCTCCGTACATACATGTCTGTGAAAAGAAGGAATTGTGCTCTTGAGCACCCTATTCTTTAAATCTCTGTAAATTTGTGAAAGTGGATGTTGACAAACTGAATGTTGTCATGTGGATATGTGTGGAAGCCAACAACTGTACCAATTGCTCCATTGACTAATCCTTGTTCTACGTCAGGGTTACATTTAAGAATTACTCTGCAGTTTAGAGATCACATTAACATGTTCTCCAATCCAGCTGTGTTAGAGATATATTTTTCTTAGCTATTTAGTCATGCTGTTGCTTGTTGACACATAAAGAGTGTCATGCATGCAATTCCAGTTTGTCTGTGGAGTTAATATGCAGTAAGAGTTTCATTTCTTTTCTTTTTACATTGTCTCATTGTATTGACTACAGCTTGCTAGGGTTGGCATTAAGGACATTTTATATTATGTTGAGTTAATTGTTCCATGGCATCAGGAGCAGATATGTTATGCCCATATAGCTCATGGATTAGTCTACTATTTAAGATGGATTTGGTATCTTTAGTAAGCAGACCAGTTCCAATGCTTTTTAGAATATTAGCATAGGTGAGGTCTGCAGACTGACACATGTTTTGAGTTAGTTCTCTGTACTGAAAAAGTTGCCAGAGATTTAAATTTCCTATGCTGCTGAGTATGTTGTTGCATTGTTTGTGTCCTAATGTTTTAAAAATAGGTTCACCGTTTACTGGTGTTTACTGTAGAAGGTCTCTAAAAACAATAACGTGCTTTCCTGCACACAGTTCTTCGTAGTCTGTTTTTAGGACTGCTTGCATTCTAAGGTGAATTAAAGCCAACATGAGGTTGGAAACCATGCTTACCTCATATATTAGGAGCAATTTCATGTGTTTCAGAATTCTGCGTACTTCAGAAGCAGCTTCTGCTGATAATTTGTAGTATTCAAATGTATTTTGGTGTTCTACTGGAAGGTATAGTAGTCGATGTAAAGTTACACCTCCTATATTGTAGGCAGCTAAACTTGTGGGGGCTGTTAAAACAGCCGAAAGGTTGTTCTTTGTATAGTTTTGTACACATTTGCTGATGATTTTAATTAAGAATGTTTTTTTCCAGAACCAGCTTCACCACTTACATAGAGAAGCAGAGGTTTACAATTTGTACAGCTACACCTTTTAGTTCCATGTTTAAAACCATGTTCAATTTCTTCAGTGACTTGTAGATAAATGGTGAGTTGCTCATCATCCAGCTGTGATTTCAGCACTGACATGTCCTCTACTGATAGTTATATTGACATATGGTATTTTCTACTTCAAGGTTGACTGCCTTGAGGAATGTCATTATCTAGTTGAGCTTCAATGTTTTTCTCTTGTTGGCATTCATTGTCCAACATTTCTTTGTATTGTTTGAAATTTACATTTGTTATACTGCTTTCCTTTGCATTGAATGCAGTTTGAAATTAGTCATGGTTACCTAATCATTCTTTTTTTTCTCCATGATTTAAAAAGCTGTAGTTTGGCCATGTAATAAAGTTACCTATGTTGTGGAGCTTTAAATGATAATTTTATGTGATTAATTATGCTGGGTTTTGGTAAGTTTGACTAGGCTTCCTTCACAAGTTGAGACTACATATTTGCCAGTTGTCTTATCTGGTTTGGTATTATATTTGTAGGAGTAGTTTTGGGCTATGTGGTCAAGGCACATGTTTTCCTAAGCGGTACTTCTGCTGGATAGTATGTGTCCAGTAAATTGTGTTTTTAGGCGATATGCCTTTTACACTGTGTCTAACAAAGGACATGAAGCTATTTACTGTTCCTTTTGCGCAAGCTGGTCTAGGGAAGCCAAAGAGTATTTGCCACAGTTATGTTTAAGGAAGCGTAACACTTGTTTACGTAGGTCACTATGTGTGCTTTCTGAAGGGATGTTGCAGCTTATGTATTTTTCTATGAGCTGTAAAAAGGTGGCATCATTGTCATGGCCACATTTCGGAGCATCTTTTATCCACAAAAGCATGTGGATGTGTGGCGCGCCTCTAGATTGATATTCTTTTCTCCAAAAGTAGTGTTCCACTTCTACGAGTGGAGGGGCATTTGTATTGCAGATGAAGTGCAGCATGGCAATAAAGCTATGGTGAAAGTACCTTGACATATTGACAGGGTCAAGAGACCAGAGTTCTCCTGGTGTTTTTATATTTATTAATTCTTTATTTTGGTTAGCTATGCATAAGAAGTCGTGAAAGTCATCCAATGCATATTCTACACAACTTACTGTAACAAACAATGTGGGTGGACCTATGTTATTTAGCATACAACATACATCAGCATGACATTGCAACCAGTATTCATTTATACCACGCATATTTGCCAAGAGATGTATGATACTTGACTGCAAAATGTAATCTTTGTCTTTTATATTTTGAAGCAGTTTAAAAACAGGAGGTGGAAAATGTGTTCTATGTTTTGTATGAATCTGGGGTTTTCAGAATACATTTGTAAAGAGCGATATTCTGATGCACTAATTTGTGTGGGTCTTTCATCATATCTTCCTCCCTTTCCTGTAGGAAAGAGTAGAGAAAAAGAAAGTGCATCAAAACTTTTCTCCCAAATGCTCCTTTGGGTTGACACATTTGAAATGTTTCTAATGCATCGTATATGGTGTCTTTGGAGTGCAGTGGGTGAATTGTATACTGGTCCAAAATGGTGTTTGCAGTTATCGGATCTACACGTTCAATTGGCCAGTTGGTGGTAAATCCTCAATTAATTGGGTGGTTGCTGTTAAGTTCTCCTCTATGTTTTATATTTTTGTTGCATTCATTGTTTTCTTTAACATATTGTAGGGGTTGTCTAACCTTGTTTAACTTCACTAGTTGTTGCCAATTTTTTTGTCTTTTGTTGGTACACCATTAACTATGATAATAAAAGATTGATCTATTGGCTGATGTATTCCCAGAGTTACATTGTCTTTAAGATATAATGGTAAATATACTACTGTGCCATGAATGCCTTTTAGTAACTCAAAGGAGGCAACTTGGTTGTTTTGGGATGAAGTTGTATAATAGCTTGAAATGGGTGTACTGTTTGGATTATAATGCTCTCATACAAGTTAAGTTGTTGGAGAGCCTTTGGAAGTGACAGCACGTGATGGCATTGGTTTTTGTCAAGCTTTGTATTGCAGTACGTGCAAACTATTGAGGGGTCAGTTATTTTGTATTTATTTTCTGTTGCTAAATCTAAAGCTAATTGGAACCATTGATTGTAGGCCATACATATTATTTTTGTGCTCTTTTTTTAAAAAGTTCTTTGGCAACAGATACATACTTTGTCGGGTAGTTCAGCAGATGTGTTTTGAAACTATGCTATTTCTTTTTTGTATATGTGTGTTAGGACGTTGGTGTTCGTAAGGTTTTCACTCATGTTTTCTAAAGTTGCCGAATTTTCTAAGTGATCTTCACTTCCACAATATTTACTCTGGATGTGCTGTATTTGTTGAAGGAGTTCGTTGGCTGTTCCATGTAGGAGAATGTTAGTTAAATGTTGCAGCTGTAAAGCAAGAATGTTAGCATAGTGTAATCTCTGTCTGCACAAGATTCAATATAGTGGAATGGTGTGTTGCAAACATTTTGATGTGTTAGAAGGTGATTTTGCAAACAGTTCCTGAAATTCAGGCTTATGAATATCCTCACAGTCCAGTGTTGATGCACACTGCACCGGAGTCCATGGTTTGTAAAGTTTGTATTCTACTTTTGTCTTTTAGTTTTACATACTGATTGAGGAATTGTTGTAATTATTTGAATGATTGTTGGTGTACATCACACAGTGAGCTGCATGCCCATTTGTACACTGGACGGATTGTTTGGGGGATTGTTTGGGTAAAAGGAACAGTTGGTTGAAAGTTTGTTGGGACTTTTTTCTATAAGGGTTTCTTGTGCCATAATGGTGTCTCCTACAATTTAATTCCCTCGGTCCTTACTGAGTATGGCAATTGGTTTTTTTTGTTCTTGTTTTTAAGCCTCTTCATTGAAATATGTTTAGAAGTTCTTTTTGTGTTTTGCTGATTAATTTAGTTAGTGGTTTCATGTGGTTTAAAATTAATATGAACAACTTTCTTTTTATGAGAAATGCCCTGTCAAGTAGAACTTGGAAGATTAGTCTTCTGCAGTAATTTTTATGGGTAGAGCATGTTTTTTCAGCTGTTTTCATAGGATTGTGACATACTCTACTGTGGAAATGTTTTGTAAAATATTTTTTTTACTGGGGCTATGTTACCATTGTTAGATACAGGGTTACATTTATTCGTAGGTGTGCTTTTGTTTTTAAATTTTATTTTGTTTTAGTTTTTGGAGGAGAGGATCTACTTTTTTAGTGGTTGCTGGATTCGTTTTGTTGAGTGATGTTATTGGCAGTTTTGTTTGAATATTTTCTATAAATTATTGTAGCAGTGGATGACTATATGGCTTGCTTTCATTCTTATCTGCTCTATCTTTGCTTTGTTTTCTATGGAGTTACTTTTTAGTATGCATTCTCTTCTGTCTGTTGGAAAAATGAAAGTGTGGCTTTGAAAGTTGTGGAATACATATGGATGTATTGTGAATGGGTGTGTGAATGTGATGGTAGGGATAAATACAGAGCTGTGTGATTGTGTAATGGGATGATACTTGTAGGTGCAAAGGTTATAAGAGTAACTCTGTGTGTGGAGGTGTCAGGGGCTTAGGAAGTGAGTAAGAGAGTGGTGGATGGAATGAATACTTAGGGACATTGTGATGTTTTGAGGAGAGTAGTGGGTGTTATAATGATGTTGTTTAGGTGAGAATGGAAAGAGTGAGCATACTGAAATGTATTGAGTGAGAGTGAAATACATGTTGATGATTTGAAAGGAATACTGTAGACTAAGATATAGCAAAAGTGTAAGTAGGATGTGAAGAGTAATCTTCTTCTAGTTGGTGTCTTCAGTATTTTTCTTTTTTCCTGTAATTATTAAAGAAATGTACTGGGTATATATGGTGATGGTGAAGTACTTTCAGTAAGAGTGGTTGTTGTTTATGAATGCAGGTGGGGTTGTAGAGAAATAGAGTTAATACAGTTGTGTTTTGGACAGTCTAGTGAAATATGTTATCTATGTTGTTAGAATAATTGAAGTATGAGAAGTGCTGTTTGGGAGATTAGATTGAAAGGGGAACAATGGGTGTAATGGAAAGGTTACTTTAATGCTGATCAGTTTAATGAATGAAGTGTTGTGCTTGTGGAGAAATGTATTTGTAATTTGTTGCAGTATAATTAATGAATAGGGAAACTGTGGCCTAGCGGTAGTGTAATGGTGGATAGTTGTTGCAGCATTGTTTGGTGGCTTATAGTAGCGGTTGGAAAAGAAGAGTAATTTGTATGTAAGATGAAGTGTTGTATATAGATGCTTTGGCAATGCATACATATGTGTAAGCAGGTTGAGAATGGTAGTAGTGCAAAGGTTTTAATGAGAGATGTTAGAAAGTGTGACATTATTATAGATTGAAAAATGGAAAATGATGACCGTGTTAAAAGGTTTGTTTTAGGAGTAGTTCTATGAAAGATAAAAAATGCATATGAGCATTTATAGCAACAACTGTGTGTAACCGTTTTGTAAAAGAAAAGAAAAGTGGAAATTAAAGATGTGTAGAACATGTGTAAGGGGTACTTGGTGTGTGGAAGTTTAATATGGTGGCAGTGGATGCATACTTGCAAACATGATCTGTTGCAATACGTAGTTGTTTACCAAGTCTTGTTTTTTGCTTTGTATCCTTGGAGTTGTAGTTGCAGTTTTGTCTTTAGAAAAAATTGACTACAAGTCCTAGAATTTAGAGAACAAAATAGGACTGGGCAAGCACCTGTAGATTGGAACGGGTTATGTTAGCAAGTATGCACGCACTGTCATGATATTAAACATGCACACACTAAGTGGCACTTAGAAATGTTGTGGAAATCTTTTGCATCTGTTTTTTGTTTCATTTCTTCTCAAATTTCCCTGTATGTCCCTTTCATTTGTATACACTGTGGCTCTTCATGTATTTTGTTTATACTAACAGAGGTGTGTAGTAAGTATTCAATTGTTAGCTCTTTAATCCATAATTAACATTAGTCAAGAATTCGAATAGGATTAAACGTATTATTTTACTGAGCAATATTACCAGATAATGCTGTACTTCTATGGTCCATGGTGGAGGCATTGCTTATGTGTATGTATGAATACGTTCCTGTATTAACAACAACACTCCAATATAATGTTTTCTTTAGATATGTACATGTTTTAATACATTAAGAAGTTTATTACAGATCTCCTGATCACCACTGACATGTTGCTACCAACATTATAAACACAACCCCTTCTAAGGACTTATCATCAAAACTAATGTCTATGTGATGTCATGAGTGATGTCATCAATGATATTCATGATGTCATTGTTGATGTCCTGGGTGTTAGTCTTAGCAGTGCACGGTGAGGGCGCTTAGCTTACCATAACTGGCACATTTCTGAGGTTTTTCAGTTTTGCTTGTAACCATGACACCCCTTTTAGTTTTTTCAGTGTATCAGTGAATTTGATAGGTTTTTATTAGTGCAACTTAACCGTAATGTCCCTTTAACAACGCTTTTTCTGTGAAAATATATATATATATATATATATATATATATATATATATATATATATATATATATATATTATGTGTGTTTCATAATCTGTGTGTCTATGAACCAATCAGCTCTCGAATTCCATACAGTGCATGTGCCCTTAGGCCAATTCATTTGCAGATTTCATTTGTACCTGTGAATTGCTATTCACAAAGAGTCTGTTTTTATTCCTTTTATATTAAGGATTTTAGAATATGTTAAGTGCCATTTTGGTTGTTGATTAAATCAGATGTTTCAAATAACTATTTCTTTGAATGTTACATGTATGTTTTTCCTTAAATGAATATTTTGATGAATCGCAATTTGAGAATCGAACGTTGAATTTTAGTTCTGCTCACATTGCAAAGTTAAGCAAAATAGTGCATTTATATCTCTATTTGTATTGAACTTTTTAAAAGAGAGTACAATTATAGATATGTTTTGTACCATTTGCATTCTCCCTTCAAATAAAATAAAGGTTTTGGTAGATTAAGATGGAGTTTTTATTTCATTGGGTGTATAGCGTGGTTCTCCAACTGCATTGTTGCTCAATATACTCTTCCTCGTCTTAGTATCAATTCATAACATTATAAGTACTCAATTTGGTTTGGGTAGGGATAGAAACAAGGTACACTTCAGAAACAATATTTGATCTGGTTCTCAATTCACATCGTGTCTTCATATCTTCCCTTTTTTGTTAATTCTCAATCTCAACACTTAAAGACATATAGATGTTGTTTATGAATATAGATCTCATTTCAGCATGTCTCTCTTCCTCATCCCAGTACTTTCATAGATCTCGGTCTGAGCATCATTTTCGAAAAAAAGTTTATATTTACAGGATGTCCTTCAAAAGAGTTCTGTGTTTATAATGTTTAAGGGATATTTGTCAACCAACTCAGTCTTCCTCATCATAGTCCCCCACTAACTATGCCTCAATAATTTCTCACCACATTACCTAACTACGCCATCTCATTCTTCCTTGTCATGCCTCCTATATTCACACCTTACTATTCTTCATCACATTCCACTACACAACTTTAGTCTTCCACATTACAATCTCCCACCCTGTTCTTCCTTGTCAAAGTACACCATTACAAATACCCTCTTATCTAGTCGACACAAAAAATAATAAATACTTGATAAACCTGATGTTGTCTAGCTTAGGAATAGATATTTATAACAAATTATATGACATCAAGTATGTAATCAGAAAGAAAATATAGAAGTACAGGTGGTGGGAGGCACAGCACAACAACCCCTCCCCCCCTTGATAAGGGAAAGTTAAAGTGAATAAGTTTAGTGCAACAAAACCCATGAAATTCAGTGAAAAACCTTTAGTTGAAGCATTGTTAAGGTAAAACAATCTGATGCAACAAAACCTTTGAAATTCAGTGAAGCAATTTACGTTGCAGTGACATTAAGTTGCCTATTTAATGCAACAAAACCATTGAACTGTGGAAGGTGCTGCTGCTGCACCACCTTAACTAGGATCCCTCCATTGTGTGGTCCTTAAAACAACCTATGACATCACATATCACATCAGTGATTATATGAAATATGACATCACTGACAGCATCATGAGTGACATCACTGGTTCAGCAGATCACACATGCAGGAAAGAGAGGTGCAACATTTCAAAATTGTGTTTCTGCATAGAAGGATGGATTCAGCTTTGTTGGAGTTTGGATTTAAAAATACTGTCCCTTTCTAACCACAGTATTCTTACACATCACAGTTGAGCATTTGCCATGATGAGATACTGTAGTACCTTTATCACTCTGTTCTAGAAACAGTCCCCTGTGCAAAGAAGTCATCTGAGTACTCCAATTATGACTTTACACCTGACTGCCAAAGAATACAACATACATAACAAGATGCAGTTTCTGAAGTCAATGTATCATCATATGCCAGACAATTTGCTGTCATTATAACAAATCAGATGGTAGGCTTGGACCGTGTAAAATAATAAAGGATGGGGCAGGTAGTCTGCAAGGGTCAACAATGTTATACAAACCTTGCTTGTTGTGAGGACACATAATAATCAGGACTAGAGTTGGTAATGTACTAGATGAACAAAACTGGACTATGAACTATGAATACCATTTACATTCACCAGTGCTGGGTTGGGCTAGTGGAAGTTGTAATGTAAAACCTCTGGAGATCCAAAGTTTGCAGACATCTCCTACATTGCATCTAAGTTGTCAAGTGCTACGTGCACAAACAACTTTCTGCAGTTGACCAACCATTATTTGCAATTCTGAATACATGTTTTCAGACCACCATAAGAGAAAGGGTGTATTTCCGCTGTGCTATATTTTCAGATACATTAAAATATGTTTCCGCATGGCTGGTACCTGCCAGTGAGGTCATTTAGGAGGTCCGTTATCATATGATGGCATATCATGTCCTAAGTGGCTAGGGAGTACAGTTAAGTACATGTTGCAAGTATTGTATAGTGTGGCCCCACCATGGCCTACATTCAGTGCTTGGTTGGAGTCAACATACTTGTAAATGTCAGGGTGAGCATGAAAATGAGGCCTATTTGTGAAAGTCACATGATGACAGGTGCAGTACAATGTCAATGTACATGTAGAGGTGTGGGCAGTTTACCCGGACACTTCCCCATATCACAGCAACAGTATTGTTAAAAGCAAACTACAAACATGCTGAATCCGTCCTTATTTGCACAAACATACTTTTTAATGTTACATCTGTCTTACTTGCTAGCGCAATCTGCTGTACCATTGATATCATCAGTGATGTCATTTGTGATGCCATCAGTGTGCTTAGGTGCTGCCCAATGGAGGCGTCATAGTTAAGGTGGCGCAGCTTCAGCGCCAGTCTAATTTCAGGGATTTTGATACATTAAATAAATATCTTAACTTAAAAAAAAACGCTGTTTCGCTAAATTTCAAGGGTTTCTTTGCAGCAGATTTTTTCACTTTAAACATGCTTCAACTAAAGTGTTTTCATTGAATTCCAAAGGTTTTGTTGCACTGAAGGTATTCAAATTAACTGTCCCATAACAACAGTTTTTTCACCAAATATATACATAGAGAGAGAGTGGGGGGGGGACAAAGGGAATTCAACATGAACACAGCAGCTCCATATACAGACATCCTTGCCCTGAGCTGAGAACTGGATTCTCCTCTCAGTCCCTCCTCTTCTGAAACTCTCTGAGCCATACCCAAGTTATGGGAGAGAACTCATTATCTACAGAAATGAAAAGCAGGTCCACAAAGGAATGAAAGATGCCAGTGCCATTTTATGCTCACATCCAAATCCTGGTGCCGTCCGAATGAGTTAACATGTCATAGATACAAACACTTTAATGTTAGGCTGAGTACTATGTAAAATGAAATGAGTACCATGCTAGTGAGCATTATGCGTTTAGTGATTCAAGTATACAATGATTTCATCACAAAAAAATTAGCATAAAGATCTATAAACATTCCAAAATGCTCTTCATTGGTATGCAAAGCAGTCATGAATCCTTATTACTTCTATTTCAACCTGTCCACTTTCTACAGTAGGTGTTCATCACACTGTTCGTCAAGGGAAGATAACCTTCCAGCAAAAAAATATTTTCCAATGTTATTCTAGATTTTGATCATGTGGTTGACTCTATAAGCACGTGTAACATTCATAGCATGAATACAGTATCTGCTGATAGATTAGAAATGAACATTATACACTTTAAAAAAAGAGACAGTTTAAAATTACAATGATAGTACAATTATATAATTTCACTTTTGAATAGCCTCTTTTGGTAAGAATATAAATAGCGTTTTGGAAAATGTCCTTACATCTCTGAACTGGTTATGCTTATATTAAATTAAAAAAAATGGTTTGCTTGTTCAGTGTGCGCGTGCGAATCCCTGCGCCAACCGCGTGCGCTAAAATCCATTTCCGCGCACAGCGTATTCATGGATTCCAGCCACCAAAACCAGCCGTGGCGCACAGTGGCGCAGCGACCCTGCAGCAGCGCCAGTTACGCCCCCAAGAACGCCTCTCGCGCATGGAAAAGCCATCAATATACCCAATCCAGCGCAAAGGGCTGCGCTAACCCTGTACCAGCACGGCAAGCAGGCTACGTCTATCACTGGGGTGCGTGGGAAGTACCTCCCGCGATTGGCCCCGTGCGAGCAGGGTACACGTATTTCAGGGGTGTGCGGGAAGTTCCACACGCAATTTCCGCAGGGTACGTGTATCTCAGAGGTGCGCGGGAAGTTCCACACGCAATTCCATCAGGGTACGTGTATTTCAGGGTGCGGGGGAAGTTTCACACGCGAAATCAGCAGGGTACGTATATTCCAGTGGTGTGCGGGAAGTTCCACACGCGATTTCCACAGGGTACGTGTATTTCAGGGGTGCGCGTGAAGTTCCACACGCGATATCAGCAGGGTACGTGTATTTCAGGGTGCAGGGGAAGTTACACACGCGATTTCAGCAGGGTACGTGTATTTCAGGGGTGCGCGGGAATTTCCACATGCGATTGGGCCCGTGCGAGCAGGGTACGTGTATCTCAGGGGTGCGCGGGAAGTGCCACACGCGATTTCAGCAGGGTACGTGTATTTTTCAGGGATGCGCGGGAATTTCCACACGCAATTCCATCAGGGTACGTGTATTACAGGGGTGCGCGGGGAGCACCACACGTGAATTGCACGTGTGGGTCCTTCCAGGTGTTCCCTCTACACCCTCCACGGCCCCTGCAGGTGGCTCACACCACAGGGGCCTACCCTGCACATGTCCTGCAGGCACCCCATCCACCATGGCCATGCCCCCCAGCCAACCCACATGTCAACTTGCACTACTGCCCCCCAACGCATGTCCCCCTGCACCCCCAGCCACCAGGGGCACCCTCCACCAGGCCCCCACCCATGTCTCCCACCACCCCACCCCCCAGCAGTCATGGGGCACCCTCCACCAGGCCCTCGCCCATGTCCCATCCATGCCCCCCTGCACCTGGGTCCCACCAATCCCCAATCATGTCCGTAATGGCCATCCTCCCCTGCCAAAAGGCCCAACCAACTATCACATCCACCCACATATCAAAGGCAATTACTTGTTACACACCCAATGTAAATAATGCAAATGAACACATGTCTGTCATACACAATGGCTGCAAGTGAATGTTAAAACACCCAACATGACATGCATGAAAGCAATGAGATGATACGACACATTGAAGGATGAAAATAAAAATGTATTTAAAATCAACTTGAAAAACCTCAAAACAAAACAACCAAAAGAAGATGAATGTCCATGAAAAAAATCAAAAACACACAGCACAATCAAAAATAATGGTGTCCAAAGTCACAGTCAGAAAAGTAATCCAAGTGTAAATGATAAACAAAAACCATTGCTCCATGGCGATGAAAAAAATCCAAAAAATAGAAAAATCCATTGAAGAACTATTTACAAGATAATCCTGGGTCCATGAGCCCAACCAAATGAAACCTAACTATGACAACTAACTAAAAACTGAACTACATACAAAAATGTGACGCATTGTCCAATCGCAACCAAATAAAAAAAGAAAAAATAAAGGAAACCTAACACTAACTATATAACTATATACAAAGGCGGCGGGCAAGTCCAGCGGCTCACTCTGTGGTGTTCCAGGCCAGGGCATCATCGAACTCCTGTTCGATGTCCCGGAGGCGGTCCTGTTCCATGGCCCCGAGGGTCCGCAGGGACGATGCCATCTCCTCCTCCAACCCCCTGCGGATTGCCTCGAGGCACTCGGCCCGCCTCAGGGGCCTCCGCATGGAGTTCTCCGCCCTGACCATTGTGAGCCGCGCCTCTTCCGCCCGCCGCCGCTCTGCACCTATCTGCTGGCCGAACCGCTGCCACACAGAAGACACTTCCCGTCCTGGGTCCTCCTGCCCTCGGGCTGATGCCTGCCCCTCCGATGTTGATGGCCCCGAGCCATGATGCCTCCCACATTGACTCCGCTGCTGCTTCCGATGCCAGCACGACGGCATCCAGGCTGATGGAATCCACAACGCCGTTGTGCACGTGCCCTGCCTGATGATGCCAGCACATCCTCCATCTGCTGGGGTACAGTTGCTGTGGTGTCCACCCCTGCTGGACCTCTGACTCCCGACTGTGGCAGGGATGGGATCCCCACTGAGCTGGCTGCATTGGTCAGGGCAGGTCCACAGGGGGCCCTGGTGGCATCTGGGCCGGAAGACGGCAAGGAGAACGACTGGCGTATAGTCTCCACAGAGGAGGAGAGGGCCGCCAGATTGGCCGACACATGCAGGAAACCCCCCGAACATGGACGATCCCAATTCGGTCACGTCGGCACGGTGCTCTTCGTGATGACGTGCGTGCTCCTCCTGGGAAGCACGCACGGCATCACGAATCACAGCCGTGCGCATCGTGACCCCAATCAGGACCTTTTCCATACGGCCAGGGGTCAGATGACATGGACATCCCCTCTACCTGCGGACAGGCCTGGGACGGGGCATCCCTGCTGGTGCATGGTGGTGCACCCACAGGGTCAGGGACAGCGACATGCACAGGCCCCTCCACGGTGACCTGTGCTGCCTCCTGCCCCTGCCCCTGGACTGCACCACTTGCACCAGCAGGGATGCCCCCACCAGGCCCCATGTGCGCCTCAGTGGCGGCCTCCTCCTCCTCTGTGGAAACCACCAACCTGGATGGCTCCTCACCGTCTTCTGCCGTGGCAGGCCCCTGTGGGGGCTCACCCACCCCTTCCGCTGCAGCCGTGGGGGCATCCCCGCCGCCTTGCTCCACAGCTCCGTCTCCGCCCTCTTCTTCACTAGCCGCTGCGTAGAGGGAGACATAGAACACAAGCATCAGGGTACTGTACAATGGTCCCCTAGACAGGAAGTAATAGCACATGAGTGCCACTGTCAAAGTACACTTCCATCATGTCCCTCCACAACACATGTGTCAGTCCAGGCAAAACACACACAGTGACCGTCATGGTGCATGCCATGGACATTTCCATACATGTCCAATGGACTCTCGAAACATACAATGTAATGGAACTCACATGCATCATGGGTCGTGCCTATCACATGCACACACTTCACCTCAGTCACATCCATCTGGCCCCGTACACCCCAATCACAGTGGATACAAGGATGACTAGGCTGCATCAGTGAATCTGTACATTGTCACAGACATGTGTCATGCATCCATGGCATTCACAAGTCACAGACACGCAGGTCAGGCACACAGACATGGATACCATATATGTACCTGGCATCAGCACCCATCCCTCACCCCCACCCATGTCCAGGAACAGAGACTGCCATGCTCTCATATGTACAATCTGCATAGAGCTCTCATTGTCGCATTTAAACACACGCAACAACCGTGTGGTTCACACATTACTGGCCGCACATGCATTACCATGATGTCCCTGCACACATACATGCGTACATGGCCTATGTCACACATACAGGCAAGTATCAGACAACCAGCACACTGCAACATGCCCTGTCTCACACAGCAATGCTTGCCCACTTACCGCTCAACTCCAGACGGGTCTCCCTCTCAAGGACCTGGGCGTGGACCACTGGGTGTACGCATTCCAGGACCCTCATCTGGATGGAACTCATGCGGCCCCGGCCCCCCTCCACGAGGCGCCGGGCCTTTATGAGGGTCCTGGACCTCAAGTCCTCCCAGCGCTTCTTGACCTTCTGGATGATGCGGGTTGCCACCCCCTCCGCGTTGATGGCAACCACACAGTCGGCCCAGATCCTCTCCCGTCCTTCCTTGTTGGCGCGGGACGATCCGAAGAGGGCATCATCCTGCCCCAGGACTTGCTCCACCAGGACACCAACTTCGGTGGCAGTGAAGCTGGTGCCCCTCTGCCCCTCTGCCCGGGTATTGCCACTGGTGCCAGATGTGGATGTGCTAGACATGGCAACCCCAGGGGCAGGAGTGGGTGGGCAACTGGGTCCTGGGGCTGGGCTGTGGAGCGATGTTATCCGAGTCGGGAGTCTTCTGTTCCAGCAGGGGTGGACACAGCAACTGGACCCCTGCAGATGCCTGATGTGCAGGCACCAAATGGCAGGGCACGGTGGCAGCAGGCAGGCAGGCAGGCAGGCAGCAGCAGATGGCACGTGGGAGGCTGCTCGGGGCACTGGGGGGCAGTAATTCGGCCTTCTGGGCAGGAGCGTGGTCTTCCGTGTGTTTTCGCGTGGCCAGCTTGATACAGAGTGATTTGGCAGCGTGAAAATCGAGGAAAGGCCCTTAGCGCGTAAGCGCGTCAGCACGCGTACGCGATTTCATTGGACCAAAGGCCCTTACAGCGTAAGCGCGTCTGTGACGTTTTGCGCATGGGCGTTGCCCTGGCAGGGCTTGGAGATCCCGCGTGCCTTTACACTGCTCTGTACGTGCTTTTCGTGCGGTGCGTGTGTTTTCCATCCGTTGGGGTTCACACGCTATTAGTTCACAGCGGGTGTTGGCTACGCGTTCTTCTACACGCATGGCAGATGGTGAGTGGTAACCCGCTCACCCAGGCCCGATCGCAAACCCCTGAAATACACGTAGCCCGCCCCCCCTGGGCCGATCGCGTGAAAAAGGTCACACGAACCCCTGAAATACATGTAGCCCGCTCCCCCAGGCCCGATCGCGTGAAAAAGTTCACGCGAACCCCTGAAATACACGTAGCCCGCTCCCCCAGGGCCGATCGCGTGAAAAAGTTCACGCGAACCCCTGCAATACACGTAGCCCGCTCCCCCAGGCCCGATCGCGTGAAAAAGTTCACGCGAACCCCTGAAATACACGTAGCCCGCTCCCCCAGTCCCGATCGCGTGAAAAAGTTCACGCGAACCCCTGAAATACACGTAGCCCGCTCCCCCAGGCCCGATCGCGTGAAAAAGTTCACGCGAACCCCTGCAATACACGTAGCCCGCTCCCCAAGGGCCGATCGCGTGAAAAAGTTCACGCGAACCCCTGAAATACACGTAGCCCGCTCCCCCAGGCCCGATCGCGTGTGTGACTTCCCGCGCACCCCCGGAATACACATACCCCGCTCAATCGCGTGTGTAACTTCCCGCGCAACCCCAAAATACACGTGCCCCGCTCGCACAGGCACAATTGCTGTATGTTGCCACTTTTGTAATGCGCAGGGACGCTACCGCCTGCCTTCGTGTGGCGGACGTGTTTCGGCTTGTGCATGTCTTTGGCTGTGCGTGGCTTTGCCCTATTCGATTCCATGAATACGTGTGGTTCGGGTGCGTGTGGGCGTTCCGTCTGCTTCCCTGCAGTACATCCCCAGTTACACCCTTATTTTCGCGAGTTGTTCCCCATTCCTCCCGTTACGCCCCGTGTTCCGCCCAATTTCTAGTGTATGCGCCGAGGTTGTGCGCTTTCACTGTGCGCGTCGCGCACATCTTTCGGGATGTTGCAGTGACGTGTGCGCCATGCAATGGGTTTGGCGCACATCCCGAGGAAAAAACGCGCAGGGACTTCCATGAATCGCACGCGTGCGCGTGCGCCTGTTTTTTTGCGCTTGCGCAAAGATTTTCGGCGCACGTTTGTTCCATGAATCGGCCCCTTAATGCTTTGTGCTGTCCATTGATTGGATGGTAGCACTGGTAGATTTTGTTATAGTTTGTACAAACGCCAATAAATAACAAAACAAAATAGAAAATAAAAAACACGTGTAGTCCCTGGAGCTAGGTCCTCTAGTCTTGTTAGAATCCGAGCAATCCTTTCAGAGCATGTGTGCTTTCTCCTAACCGACTCCTGTAAGACAATGCACCCTCAGTTTGATGGCACCATTCCTGCAGGACACACCCAATTACAAGTTATGTTTCCAAATTCCAGCCAATCCCTTTCTTGGGGATGTGTTTCCCATCATTTTGTGTGATGATGAAGCTCTCATTTACTTTTAACATAATAAAAATACAAAATACCTATTATCCTGGTTGCACGATACATTATTGATCAATGCCATTAAAAGAGCCATGTAAGATGAACACTCTCTTTGAGGATATCATGGTGTATGTGTGTGCATGTGTCTTTGCGTGTGCGAGGTGAGGGGTGTGTGTAACCTGTATCCAATTGTTTAATGGGCTGATGCAGACCACAAGTTTCAGAGCTTAATTGATTGAGTCCCGTTAAACTGAGATGTAGTAGAATCAATGACTGCAGGGAATTTGGCATGAAGCGCTATGTAAAATAAAGTGATATGCACATTGAATGCAACATTTTCAATGTATGCAGTATGTAGAGTGCCTGTTTATGTGATGCATAGGGTAATCAATCCAGTGAGAATGCTAATTCTGTAAATACTGAAACATATGACATAAAGATTGCATTGGACTCTAATCAGAATGTACAAGTTACACTGAATAATTTTTGTTGAGGGAGTGGAAAGGAAATTGGTCAAGAAATCACAGTTTGGGAAATGTGAGAGAGTGATGGCTATTTGGCACTTGGTATCAATCTAGCATTTCCATTGCTAAATATCGCTGAGAGAATGATTGCTGTTGTCTTTGTATTGCAAATTCTACCAAGCAGTGTGATGAAGCTAAGGAAATAACTCAGAAAAAGCACAGAGATGGTATTAACATGGATGATTTAGAAGAAGCCAACAATTGAACATGGACTACAACATGTTCTATTTACATAAATCACTCTCTGCATTGGCCACTGAGCAAGTGCATAGCCATTCGAAATTGAATGACCCCTGGACCCTAATGGAGAGACTCAAGTTGGCGGCCTCTTATCACTCATCCACATCCTGAGTTTGTCAATGTTACAAGCATTTTAGTGCGATAGTGAATGTGTGAAAAATGAAATTATGGATGTATTTATTCAGGCATGTATCCCTACATCTAAGACCTTTCTGTGAATTTCGTTTATATACAAAGCACACTGGAGAAATTTGTTGATGCTATTTGTGCCCTTCTCATGGTCTCACAATGAGCATACAAGCTTGTCCATTTTAGAATGATATCCTTTTATCAGAAAATAACGTATATGATTATTCTAGATATTGATTATAGGCTTTGCTCAGTGAGACTAGTGCCACGTTCCTATTATGACTACACTATGTACTGGAAGCCAGTGTATTAGTGCAATAAATTGCTGTAACTGTTTTTCGGACAGCTGCTTGTGAATAAAACACAGCCTACCCTCGCTGGTCCCTTAGCTGTGCGGAAAGGCATGGGTTCCCCTTCAAAAGATCATCTGTCAGTTGTGACTCTCACCCACATAGAAAAGCCATAAACTGCCTGATTCATGGAATCATTCAGATTTGCGCGCCTTTCTGCCCGAAAACCCCCATACTTCAACCAGGTATTTTCGGGAAGAAAGGCACGCAAATCTGCGTTTTGCACGCAATTAATTCCATGAATCAGGCTGAAAATGAGACAAATGAGAAAGAGAGAGAGTGAGAGAATATTCACACACAGAGAGTGATGCATAGTGAGACAGAGTGACAGAGAGCACTAGTTCGATATATAATAGGCCATGCAATTGTCATATTTACTATTTCATATTACAAAAAGATAATGCAATAAGAACAACATGTCATGATTATGGTAGTATTCAAAGATCTATAAACTTGTTTTGCATATATACATTTGTATATTGTCCATGTGCATGACATATTTATTTTGGGCCATTTTGTTTTGCTACACATAGTGATCTGGAGGTATTGACTGAGCATTGTGCTTAGTTTTTCCTAATCATTTTTTACTTATGTTTAGAGCTTATAATTTAGTAACTATTTTACAGTGCGGTTGAGTTTATTAGGTTTCCGGTAATTATGTGAAATCACTAAGGCGTTATGTATAATAAATAAACATACACATGTATATGAACGGATGTGTCTTAAACATACGTGGTTGAATGAGGCCTTCGAATTTGGAATAAATAAGTTATTCAACACAAATGGACTGTCAGTCCTTGTTGCCACCATTAAAATCAGAGTTGTGGACATGTGGATAGAACCTTTCAAGCACCACCAGATTTGGATTGTGAAGCACACTATCTAACAATATGTAATAATACTGGATAATATTGGTATGTGTTTCTAGTAATATCTGACTGCAGTGAGAAGAAAATATCCACAGAACCATGGTACGTCATTATATAGATGAACACATTGTTACAAAGGAGAATGTAACCAAAATGGTGACAAATACAAATGGTAATGAAAGATAATAAACAAGTAATATTATTATCTCATTACCATGCACACAAGTATGTGAATGTGCACACAAGGCAAGGCAATATAGCAGTTGTCAAATCACAATAGTACCAGCTTAAACTAAGGGGGTAATTCATAGAAATACGCGCACAAGTGGCGCACGTGGCTGGCGCACAGTGTGTGCGTGCGGAAGTCTGCACCAGCCGCGTGTGCCAAAACCCATTTCAGCGCACAGCATATTCATGGATTTCAACATCCATAACCAGTCGTGGCACAGAGTGGCGCAGCGACCATGCAGCAGCACCAGTTGCACCCACAACCCCGCCCCGTGCGCCATGAACAGCGCACAAATCCAGTACATGGCGCAAAGGCCAGTGGACTAACATACAGCCCCCAACCACGAAAACGCATGTAAATCTCTACGCGCACGCCCCAGTAATACACGTAACCCGCTCAAACAAGGTCTATCGCATGTAAAAGTCTCTGCGCATGCCCCAGAATACACGTACCCCACTCGCGCCAGGTAACTTGCGTAGAAAAAGCACCCCCCTGTGGCGTGGGCTGCATCTGGGCCATACCCAGGGTGGATGGGGTGCCTCCGAGTATTTGGGGGGTGTGCAGGAATTTCCACACCCGATCGTGCCTGTGCGAGTGGGGTACATGTATTTGAGGGATGCGCGGGAATTTTCACACACGATAGGCCCTGTGTGAGCAGGTACGTGTATTTTGGGGGTATGCGGGAAGTATCACACGCGAATGGCCCTGTGTGAGCGGATACATGTATTTTGGGTGTGCGCGGGAAGCATCACACGCGTTAGGCCCTGTGCGAGTGAGGTATGTGTATTTGGGGGGTGCGCGGGAAGTATCACACGTGATAGGTCCTGTGTGAGTGGGGTATGTGTATTTGGGGGGTGCCTGGGAAGTATCACATGTGATAGTCCCTGTGTGAGTGGGTACGTGTATTTTGGGGGTGCGCGGGAGGTTTCACATGCGATAGGCCCTGTGTGAGTGGGGTACATGTATTTGGGGGGTGCGCGGGAAGTATCACACGTGATAGGCCATGTGTGAGTGGGGTATGTGTATTTTGGGGGTGCATGGGAAGTATCAAACGTGATAGGCCCTGTGCGAGCGGGGTACGTGTATTTGGGGGGTGCACAGGAATTTTCACACGTTATAGGCCTTGTTTGAGCGAGGTACATGTATTCAGAGGGGTGCGCGGGAAGTATGACACGCGATAGGCCCTGTGGGAGCGGGGTACGTGTATTTGGGGGGTGCGCAGGAAGTATCACACGCGATAGGCCCTGTGCAAGTGGGGTACGTGTATTTGGGGGGTGTGCAGGAAGTATCACACGCAATAGGCCTTGTGCGAGCGGGGTACATGTATTTGGGGGGTGCGCGGGGAGTATCACACGCGATAGGCCCTGTGTGAGTGGGGTATGTGTATTTGGGGGTGCGTGGGAAATATCACACGCGATAGTCCCTGTGCGAGCGGGGTATGCGTATTTTGGGGGTGCACGGGAAGTATCACATGCGATAGGCCCTGTGCGAGTGGGGTACGTGTATTTGGGGGGTGCCCGGGAAGTATCACACATGATAGTCCCTGTGTGAGCGGGGTACATGTATTTGGGGGGTGCGCGGGAAGTATCACACGTGATAGGCCATGTGTGAGTGGGGTATGTGTATTTTGGGGGTGCATGGGAAGTATCAAATGTGATAGGCCCAGTGCGAGCGGGGTACGTGTATTTGGGGGGTGCACAGGAATTTTCACACGTTATAGGCCTTGTTTGAGCGGGGTACATGTATTCAGAGGGGTGCGCGGGAAGTATGACACGCGATAGGCCCTGTGGGAGCGGGGTACGTGTATTTGGGGGTTGCACAGGAAGTATCACACGCGATAGGCCCTGTGCAAGTGGGGTACGTGTATTTGGGGGGTGTGCAGGAATTTTCACAAGCGATACGCCTTGTGTGAGCTGGGTACGTGTATTTGGGGGTGCGCGGGGAGTATCACACGCGATAGGCCCTGTGTGAGTGGGGTATGTGTATTTGGGGGTGCGTGGGAAATATCACATGCGATAGTCCCTGTGCGAGCGGGGTATGCGTATTTTGGGGGTGCACGGGAAGTATCACATGCGATAGGCCCTGTGCGAGTGGGGTACGTGTATTTGGGGGGTGCCCGGGAAGTATCACACATGATAGTCCCTGTGTGAGTGGGATACGTGTATTTTGAGGGTGCGCAGGAAGTAACACATGCAATAGGCCCTGTGCGAGCGGGGTGCCTGCGTGTATTTGGGGGGTGTGCAGGAATTTTCACACGCGATACGCCTTGTGTGAGCAGGGTACGTGTATTCAGAGGGGTGCATGGGAAGTATCACACGCGATAGGCCCTGTGGGAGTGGGTTACGTGTATTTGGGGGTGCGCGGGAACTATCACATGCGATAGGCCCTGTGTGAGCGGGGTACATGTATTTGAGGGGTGCGTGGGAAGTATCACATGCGATAGTCCCTGTGTGAGTGGGGTACGTGTATTTTGGAGGTGCGGGGGAAGTATCACACGTGATAGGCCCTGTGTGAGCGGGGTACGTGCATTTGGGGGGTGCGCAGGAATTTTCACACGAGGTAGGCCTTGTGTGAGTGGGGTACGTGTATTCAGAGGGGTGCGCAGGGAGGTTTACACGCATTTTCGTGGGCGCGAGCGGGGTACGTGGATTCAGTGGGGTGTGCAGGGAGTTTTACACGCGTTTTAGCTTGCGTGAGCAGGGTACGTGTATTTAGGGGGTGTACGGGAAGTTCCACATGCATTTGGCAGTGAGGCCCTCCCTGGTGTGTCCCTAACCCCCTCCCCATGCCCTGCAGCCAACCCACACTACAGGAAAGCACCCTACACCCCTGGGCATGAACCCGCAGGCAGCCCATCACCCCTGGCCATGCCCCACAGGCAGCCCATCACCCCTGGGCATGCCCCACAGTCAGCCTGCATGTCATCATGCAGTGATGGGTACGTGCCAGCAGGCCCTGACTCATGTCCTCCCACCCCCAACTCCAGTGACAGGCACCTGCCAGCAGGCTCTGACTCCTGTCCCCCCACCCACTCACCCACCCAGCAGTGACAGGCACCTGCCAGCAGTCCCCGACTCATGTCCCCCTGCACTCCCACCCACCCATCAGTGACAGGCACCTGCCAGCAGGCCCTGATTCATGTCCCCCAGAACCCCCACCCACCCAGTAGTGACAGGCACCTGCAAGCAGGCCCCGATCTCATGTCTGCCCACCCCCACCCCCAGTGACAGGCACCTGCCAGCAGGCCCTGACTCATGTCCCCCCACCCACTCACCCACCCAGCAGTGACAGGCACCTGCCAGCAGGCCCCGACTCATGTCCCCCTGCGCCCCCACCCACCCAGCAGTGACAGGCACCTGCAAGCAGGTCCTGACTCATGTCCTCCCCCAACACGTCATCACACTCCACAATCATGGGCCTTATGGCCACCCAAATCACACCCCACGCCACCCCAGTACAAACACACAACCAAGTATTACATCCACCCCCCATTGAAATCCCCATCACATGATACATCCCAAATGGCAAGTATGCATATCAACACATTTCCGTCACACACACACAATGGGTGCAAGTGAATGAGAAAACACACATTGTGACATGCATGAAACCAAAGAAAGAATACCACACATTGAAGTCACACATATCCTCCAGTCCCCCCAGCTCCATAGAAGCAGAGTTATTAGCGCAGTAGCGTTCCTAGCCAGACACTGATGCAGCGCACAGGGACACCAACAAGGCACAGACTTCTGTGCAGTGCATATCATTAGCATGTGCAAATTGACACGTGCACTACCTATAGAAATCTGCAGATGCAAGAACACAACTTGTACTGAAGTCGCACCTCGCTATACGTGTCTAGCTGCTCACCCAGGGACCATTGTATGATGTGTGATTCTTGACGCATTGGTCTTCCATTTCCTTCGCCCCCACTTGCGCCTGCCTTACTGCATTGAGAGTGTATGAACCATCATGGGGCCAAGCTAATATATGGGTCCAAAGCAGCAGACAAGAGTGTTTGTTTGTGGAGGAGTCACTTACTTTAGGGCATGAATGGTGTTGTGTGTGTGCGTTGTAAACACACACAGATTAGTAACTCACACTCTCTTTGCAGCATTGAACTGCTCTTGTTACCGGACCTGAGAGTGTGCAGGCAGGAGGCCAGCGCTCACCCCAGAGATAAGTCTCTCTTTGGCTTGCATTTGACTCATTTGGTACAATGTGCTTGATGAACATGTTTTGTCTGATTGAGCATGTGTTATTGTCAATTGTTGTTTTTTGTATTTTGCCTACTTTCCCTTCACAATTCTGTTGCCCTCTCCTGCCCCTCTTTCCGGTTATCCTGAATACCAATGCCTGTCCGAACAACATATCCCTGACCCTCCTTCCCCGCTGTGGTCTCAGAGGCCTGTGTAAGTTTGACCTTGCAGGCGCCCAGACCACAGAGGGGGTGGTTGGTTCATGCCACTCCTGCACCTGGACATCAGAGCTGTGACACTACCCATCAGTTGTTGCATCATCATTGTTTGTTATGTACTGAACATGGTACCCATTCTGTTGGAGCATTGTTGAATTGTGCTACGTTGGTTGTTCTATCATTGTGCTTGGACATGTGCTTGGACATTTTCTGCTACTTCAAGTCATCTACTGGAGTCTCTTCCAGGGTTTTATGGTGCCTACAGGCTTTTTCCCTGGTTTGGGGGTTTGGCTCCTTGGAGTTCTCCCCGATTTGGTATTTGTACCAGTAAAATGTGGCCTCTGAGGGGGCTGAACCCTATTTACATGCAAGGTGGAACATTGAGACCAAGGGCTAGGGTGATCCTGTAGCCAGGTAGACTTGAAGTAAGAAGGCTACACACACCAGACACAGTTGTTCAGTAGGTCATGGTGATGTGTAAATGAGGGAGGGCCTTTTGTTGTTGGACAGTTGGCTTGGGCTACCGTGTCTTGGGCACTCTGACATTGTAATTGTGGGGTACTATGTACATGATGTGTTCTGCTGGTCAATCTCTGTTCCTGTGTTGACTTTACTTTTCAGATGTGAGAGGATTGATGTGGTTTGACATGCTGGGGTGTACACATGGGCAATGTTCACATGTGATGTGTACAAGATACTGAGGGTCACTTGATTTCACATGCATGTATTGAGTTCATGTCCCTACTGACACACACAGCTGCACAATGATCCACCACACGTACAACCACCCTTCCATGGTAACAGGTGCACACAGATTGCCTTCTGGGGCCCGCTGTGTCCCTGCAGCACATGACCTATGACCATTTGGGGATCATGTACATGCGTGAATTGGTTATTTATTTAATTAGTCATTTTCATGTGATGGTCAAGGTGTATCTGCAACATAATGGCTTCTCACTGTGCTGTGTGCTGAGCAGTGTGTTGCAGGAGACACACACAGCACACGGGTTCAGGAGTAGGGATTTTGCCTTGCCCAATGTGCATGTGAACAGGCATTCAGTGTTATGTTCATGCTACAACTGGTGGCAAGCATTTGTGTATGACCTGGTATGTGTGGGAGGTTGTTGGTCAGTCATTTCATCTGATTCCATGTCGGCGCCATTGTCTCGATCCACGTTCCATTTATCACATGTCACTTCGGATCCTTTTGGTCATGTGTTGGGCTTTTGCTATTGCTTGCCACGTCATGGTGTGGCAGACAATGGTGATGTGGGTTGGGAGGGTTTGGGTGACTTACCAGGGATTGTCTGGACTGTTTTGCGGGGGGAGGGAGGGTGATACACACCTTGCATGTGTTCCTTTTGGTCACACAGGATTAGTTAGGTTTATGTAGCTAGGGATGCACACAATGTAGCACTTCCATGGCACCATTCTCAGAGTGGTAAGGTTGTGACAGTTGACTGTCTCTTTGTAATCATTGATTGTCACCTTGTATGTGCCAGGCCTGTGTGCACTCCGCAGGGGTGGCAGTTTAGGTGAAAAATGTGGCCACACGCTGGGGCCGGGGTACCTCGCCACGTGCCCTATCCCCTCCCATGGGCAGCGCACGTGACTGTGGTTGGGGATGTGGGGGCACCACCATGTCCACCGGTACACCCTGTCGTGTTGCAAAATTGTGCAGGACACATGCTGCCACAATGATCCTGCACACTACTGGGGGTGCATATAGTAGCTGCCCGCCAGAGCGGTCATGGGAGCAGAAGCGTGACTTGAGCACTCCAAATGTGTGCTCCACTATGCCCCTGGTTGCAATAAGGGCAGCATTGTATCTTATCCGGGGTGGTGTGGTGGGGTTCCGGATTGGCGTCAACATGTTGTTGCTCAGAGGGTAGGCACTGTCCCCTGGGGAGGTGATTATGGTTGTGATTATTAGGGTTTGTGAATTTGTCTGTGTGAACAGGCATTTGTACTCAGCTAGGAGCCATGTGTACCCATGCTGCCCAGCTTCCAAGGCCCGGCTCACAGCGGACATTCTGTATATAAAACTGTCATGGGTGGAGCCAGGGTAGTTTGCATAGACAGAGGTGATGATTCCCTTTGCATCGCATACGCATACGACCTGCACGTTGATGGAATGCCAGTGCTTGCGGTTCGATAGATGTGCTCAGTGGCCCTAGGTGGACATAGGGCCACATGGGTGCAATCTATTGCACCAAGCACTTTGGGGAAGTGTGCCACCCTTTAAAAGTCCTGGACCACGGCCTGCCTTTCTGCGGGTGTTCTGGGCATGTATATGTGCCTGCGGACTGAGGGGAGGGGCATGCATTCATGATTGCCAACACCTGGCGTGGGCAGCATGACTGCATGGCCTGTGAGACCCGCCACTATGGCAGTTGTCTGCTGAAATGACCCAGTGGCCAAAAAATGAAGGACATTGTGCACCTTCTCCCAGGGGCTCAATGCTTGGGAGCACAGGGTGGGGGATCTAAGGTCATCTTCCGACTCCCTGACCAGGTCTAGGATGATATGAGGTGGAAACCTATACCTGCCATTGACCTGGTCGTCAAGCATCCCAAAAAGGCTAGTCCGGGGAAAGAAAATGCAGCCCCTGGCTATTCTCCTCCTCCTGCGGTGTCCCACGATCAGTGCTGTGACAAATGGGGCATTAATCGTAGTTGTATATACGTGTTTGTTGTTTGCGCGCACTTTTATACTGGGGCGCTTCCGCCTGCCTTCGTGTGGCGGACGTGTTGACGCCTATATGCGTCTTTTAGCGTGCGCAGGTTTCCCGTATTCGGTTCCATGAATTCATGTTGTTCGTGTGCATGTGGGCGTTCTGTGTATTTCCCTGCAGTACTTCCCTAGTTATGCCTTCTTTTTCACGCGTTGTTCCCCATTCCGCCTGTTACGCCCCATGTCCCGCCCCCTTTTTGGTGTGTGCGCCGACGTTGTGCGCATCGCACACAGCATTTGGGACATTGCAATGACGTGTGCGCACGAGTGCGTCATGCACGGGTTTGGCGCACATCCTGAGGAAAACACGCGCAGGGACTTCCATGAATCGCACACGTGCTTGTGCGCCTGTTTTTTCAGGCTTGCGCCAGCTTGCGCATAGATTTGTGGTGCACATTTGTTCCATGAATCAGCCCCTAAATCTCGAATAGGTTTGTCTCCTTGTGATTTGGACACAGAGTTCAGGCATAATGGATACCCCCAGGCATCAAATGCATTGTGGGTTATATTATAGCCTATTGAAGTGCATTTTTCATAAATAGTTTTTTCCATGAATATATTTCCACATGGCTGTGCCACCTCATTTTACCCAGCGCATGAGGGGAAACATTTCTCCTTTTAATTTTGCATAATCACTATACAGAGTAAAGGAGCAACATGATTCATTCCAGAAGCAGGGGATGAAAAACAGTTAATAGTAGTTTATCTAAGTCTTCTGAAAAGGTTCACGTGCATCTGTGGGAGATCCGTGAAACCACCCGTGCCCCCCTTTTTGCCCTTTGAAGGTTAGTTGTGGCTAGTGAATATTTTCAGTCAAGGGGTATTGCCATCCCCCCAAATCACAATGAGTTAAGGCACACAGGGAGGAACACTTAAGTTAAGTATGATGGTTCGGAAGTGTGCGGGGCGTTTGGGGGGGTGTCTGTGCCTGATATGTAAGATAATGGGTTAAAATGGTGTACTTAATTGCATGTTTAAGTAATAAGGGGCAAAATGGCATGCAGTATATAGCTGGATATCTAGGCTAACGCATGAAAACATCCTGTAAATGCTAGCTCACCAAACGAACACAGGGGACTTTTACTACATGTTCATGATGCTTGTGTCTACAATTAAAGCCACTGAAAATCCATTGCATGATGCTATGCCAAAAATGTACGTCAGCATTACCAGTGTAAATCATGTTCAAGACACAGCTCCTAAACCATATAACGGTATTAACATGCTACATTACGCTCATAATACAGCACCCACAATAGATGCCAGGATTCATACTGTACATTACTTTGATGTCAAGCAAATATTGCCACTGTAAATTAACTTTCATGAAGCTGCATACACAATGTATGCCAGCTTTGAATTCTACATCACTTTAATGGTTCAGCAACCTCAATATGGGCCAGCAATGCATTATATATCATTGTCATGGTGCTATAATCACAACATATAACAGCAGTTATGCTATGGATCACTTTGGCGTTGTGACCACAATACATGCTAGCATTGTCATGAAGCTATGCCACACATGTATTCCAGCATTGCATTATAATTTACTTTTGTGAACCTGCCCCAAAATATACCTGCAAAGCCACTAAATCAAAGTCAAGATGCTGCACCGACAATATATGCCGGCATCCATACTATAAATCTTGTAGCAAGTGCATGAAAGATACATGACAGTATTGCCAATGTAAACCACTTTCATGAAGCTGCACCGCACAATATATGCCACTGTATATCACTTTCTGCAATAAATGCAACAAATGCTAATATTCCCATGTTAATCATTTTAAGATTGAACACACAGTGCAACCTGAAATTGAATGTACCACTGTACAGAATTGTCATCATGCAGCGACTCAACACACACACACCCTCATTGCACCGGCACACATACACAAAGAGACACACTCCCACACTCACACAAACATTCGCATAAATTCACGTATGCATGCCGATTCACACTCTCACACATATGCTCATTGAAACTGCGACAAACACCAACACATTGCATAACATTCAACCACCAATCTACATAAACATGTTGTTTTCAATGCTTAGCTTTACATGCAGTGATCAGAGCAGCAGGGTACAGTAGGTAACAGTTTAGAAGAAACATATGCTGTGCCTACATGCATCACAGTATGAATTGCCAATCAATGGTTACCTGTGGGTTTCCCTCCAGCGGTGTAATCGGGCCATGGCTCTGGTCGGAAAGTGCACAAATGCGCCAAGGGAAGTGGAAACACAGGAGGCAGCGGGGGTGCACCGGGGCATGGGTTAGTGGGTCCAAGACAGACTCCACCACTCATTCTTTTATGTACAGTGGTCCACCTCCCCCTCTCACGCAAAATGGAAGGGAAGCCAATATGGAGAAAATTACTCAATTGAGCATGTGCATGCCAAAGGAAGGGACAAAACACACATGCAACGGTTAGGGCACAAACAACTGTGTATCTGGATTGCTAAGAGAAGTAGCATACTGATCACCAATATCCAAACCCAGGAGTGCAGGTGAAACTGTGTAAAAAACTATGAAAATGAGACATGCATTATTTTATGAGGTAGCCATTTGTGGAAACACATTTCTTAGTTTGTCAGTACTGGGCGTTACAAAAAATAAGATGCATAGATCAGTCAGATATTCTTTATTATGGGATGCCAAATTCTATGCATACCTCATTCCATGGACATTACAATATGTGTGTAAAATGGTAAAAATGATTTGCATAGGAAGACAACCTACATGAAAACGATGGACTGGATTGATTGAAACAGAGAAGCAATGTATGTATGTGTTGCTAACCTTTAATGGAAGAATGCACCCTTTTATTGAAAGTGGATCATTAAACTGCGAAAATGTCCCCTTTCTGTTTTATTTGATGTGTTATTTTATTTATATAACGCTAGACAAAGAGGCCCATAGGCATGATAGCATTGACAAACCCAAAACACAGAAACAGACAACTTCATATCAGTCCATATCAATGTCAGGGGTACATCATATAGGAAAATCAATGAGATAGCTGTTAACAGTTCACAAGAACAAACCCAAATCAAGTACAAGTCTCAAACTGGACAACCCTTTGGGAAAGTCTTTAAGTACGCCCAAAAAATGAGACAGATTATTACCACCACAACCCACCAAGACACAGTTCCTATTTCTCTGAGAACACCAACTGGCAATTTCTATCCTACGCAGTATCCTAAAGTCTGAAGATCGTATGATGTTTATGGTGTTTGTGGATATGACTATGGGGGCTCGTCACCCCCAACTGCTCACATGATGTGGGGCCCAGAGGTTGTATGGTCGGAAACCCCTGATTTCTTCCAAAATACTGTATGTAGAGGCCCAGGGCCTAATATGTGATGGCTTTTTCAGAGGAGAGAAATGTTTTTACAGTAGTAACCAGAGACCCAAGAGACCAGACAACAAAATCCAGGAATACATTAATCTAATCTGAAGACATCAGGAAAGACCCCTGCTTATTACCTAATTGTGCAGCTAGCACATATAGATCTAATTGTTTTTCCGTAGAGCAAAGAGAATTCCTCACAAAATGCAGACAACGTGCAAAATAGATCTAATCCGTGAAGACACTGTGCAGTGTGCCGATGTTGGCACAAGTAATGCTATCCATGCTTTTGAGCAGCCAGGTGTGTGTAACAAAATTACTTCTGCTGTCTAAGGGTACTGGGGTGAGTATTAAATAACTATCCTATACAGGCTCAGCCCCACACTACTACTAAACCTGTAGTGAACCTTTCATAAAGGTGAAACAGGTAAAATCCTAAAAGGTATATCTCCTTTGCCACTCAGCATTGCACATGCCAAGGGCAGCCTGTACTGTTTTTGGAGGGTTACAACGAGCTGATAAGGAAGCCGACAAAACAACAGTAGTACTGTGGTAGTAAATTTATAAACATGTCTATACAATTGGGATCTTTAAATAAACTAAGAAAAATGTACACAGCTAATAAAAACAGTACTAGGCTACCAATGTAAGGCAAAAGCAAATTTTAAAATAAAATGGTATCTCATCCACAAAATGTCAGATATTGAATATGTCTTTGAAAACTTAGAGAAGAGAGCCTTACAAGCATCTAGGACTCTTTAATTTGGGCCATAGGGACAAGGCCAATTCAAATATAATGTGTTTCTAGACTTTGGGGGGCCGATTCATGGAACAAACGTGCGCCGAAAATCTACGCGCAAGCAGGCGCAAGCGGAAAAAAACAGGCGCACGCGCACGTGTGCGATTCATGGAAGTCCCTGCGCGTGTACACCCCGGGATGTGCGCCAAACCTGTGCATGGCGCACAAGTCACTGCAACATCCCGAAAGGCATGCGCGACGAGCACAGTGAAAGCGCACAACCTCGGCGCATACACCAGAAAGTGGGCGGGACACGGGACGTAACGCGCAGAATGGGGAACAACGCGCGAAAATAAGGGGGTAACTGGGGATGTACTGCAGGGAAGCAGACGGAACGCCCACACGCACTCGAACCACACGTATTCATGGAATCGAATAGGGCAAAGCCACGCACAGCCAAAGACACACACAAGCCGAAACACGTCCGCCACACGAAGGCAGGCGGTAGCGTCCCTGCGCATTACAAAAGTGGCAACATACAGCAATTGGGCCTGTGCGAGCGGGCTACGTGTATTTCAGGGGTTCGCGTGAACTTTTTCATGCGATCGGGCCTGGGGGAGCAGGCTACGTGTATTTCAGGGGTTCGCGTGTTCTTTTTCACGCGATCGGGCCTGGGGGAGCGGGCTACGTGTATTTCAGGGGTTCGCATGAACTTTTTGACGCGATCGGGCCTGGGGGAGCGGGCTACGTGTATTTCAGGGGTTCGCGTGAAGTTTTTCACGCGATCGGGCCTGGGGGAGCGGGCTACGTGTGTATCAGGGGTTCGCGTGAAGTTTCTCACGCGATCGGGCCTGGGGGAGCGGGTTACGTGTATTTCAGGGGTTCGCGTGAAGTTTCTCACGGATCGGGCCTGAGGGGGGCGGACTACGTGTATTTTAGGGGTTCGCGTGAAGTTTTTCATGCGATCGGGCCTGGGGGAGCGGGCTACGTGTATTTCAGGGGTTCGCGTGAAGTTTTTCACACAATCGGGCCTGGGGGAGCGGGCTACGTGTGTATCAGGGGTTCGCGTGAAGTTTCTCACGCGATCGGGCCTGGGGGAGCGGGCTACGTGTATTTCAGGGGTTCGCGTGAAGTTTCTCACGCGATCGGGCCTGGGGGAGCGGGTTACGTGTATTTCAGGGGTTCGCGTGAAGTTTCTCACGCGATCGGGCCTGGGGGAGCGGGCTACGTGTATTTCAGGGGTTCGCGTGAACTTTTTCACGCGATCGGGCCTGGGGGAGCGGGCTACGTGTATTTCAGGGGTTCGCGTGAAGTTTCTCACACGATCGGGCCTGGGGGAGAGGGTTACGTCTATATCAGGGGTTCACGTGAAGTTTCTCACGCGATCGGGCCTGGGGGAGCGGGGTACCACTCACCGTCTGCCAACACCCGCTGTGAAGTAATAGCGTGTGAACCCCAACGGATGGAAAACACACGCATCGCATGAAAAGCACGTACAGAACAGTGTAAAGGCACGCAGGATCTCCAAGCCCTGCCAGGGCAACGCCCGTGCGCAAAACGTCACAGACGCGCTTACGCTGTAAGGGCCTTTGGTCCAATGAAATCGTGTACGAGTGCTGACGCGCTTACGCGCTAAGGGCCTTTCCCCGATTATCACGCTGACGTGCAGGATTTTCACGTGCCAAATCACTCTGTATCAAGCTGGCCACGCAAAAAAACACGGAAGACCACGCTCCTGCCCAGAAGGCCGAATTACTGCCCCCCAGTGCCCCGAGCAGCCTCCCACGTGCCATCTGCTGCTGCCTGCCTGCCTGCTGCCACCGTACCCTGCCATTTGGTGCCTGCACATCAGCCATCTGCAGGGGTCCAGTTGCTATGTCCACCCCTGCTGGAACAGAAGACTCCCGACTCAGATAACATCGCTCCACAGCCCAGCCCCAGGACCCAGTTACCCACCCACTCCTGCCCCTGGGGTTGCCATGTCGGGCACATCTACATCTGGCACCAGTGGCAACCCCCGGCCAGAGGGGCAGAAGGGCACCAGCTTCACTGCCACCGAAGTTGGTGTCCTGGTGGAGCAAGTCCTGGGGCAGTATGATGCCCTCTTCGGATCGTCCCGCGCCAACAAGGAAGGACGGGAGAGGATCTGGGCCGACTGTGTGGTTGCCATCAACGCGGAGGGGGTGGCAACCCGCACCATCCAGAAGGTCAAGAAGCGCTGGGAAGACATGAGGTCCAGGACCCTCATGAGGGCCCGGCGCCTCGTGGAGGGGGGCCGGGGCCGCATGAGTTCCATCCAGATGGGGGTCCTGGAACGCGTACACCCAGCACTCCACACCCAGGTCCTTGAGAGGGAGACCCGTCTGGAGTTGAGCGGTAAGTGGCCAAGCATTGCTGTGTGAGACAGGGCATGTTGCAGTGTGCTGGTTGTCTGATACTTGCCTGTATGTATGACATAGGCCATGTACGCATGTATGTGTGCAGGGACATGATGGTAATGCATGTGCGACCAGTAATGTGTGAACCGCACGGTTGTTGCATGTGTTTAAATGCGACATGGGGAGCCCTATGCAGATTGTACACATGAGAGCATGGCAGTCTCTGTTCCTGGACATGGGTGGGGGTGAGGGATGGCTGCTGATGCCAGGTACATATATGGTGTCCATGTCTGTGTGCCTGACCTGCGTGTCTGTGACTTGTGGATGCCATGGATGCATGACACATGTCTGTGACAATGTACAGATTCACTGATGCAGCCTAGTCATCCTTGTATCCACTGTGATTGGGGTGTACGGGGCCAGATGGATGTGACTGAGGTGAAGTGTGTGCATGTGATAGGCATGACCCATGATGCATGTGAGTTCCATTACATTGTATGTTTCGAGAGTCCATTGGACATGTATGGAAATGTCCATGGCATGCACCATGACTGTCACTGTGTGTGTTTTGCCTGGACTGACACATGTGTTATGGAGGGACATGATGGAAGTGTACTTTGACAGTGGCACTCATCTGCTATTGCTTCCTGTCTAGGGGACCATTGTACAGTACCCTGATGCTTGTGTTCTATGTCTCCCTCTACGCAGCGGCTAGTGAAGAAGAGGGCAGAGACGGCACTGTGGAGCAAGGCAGTGGGGATGCCCCAACGGCTGCAGCGGAAGGGGTGGGTGAGCCCCCACAGGGGCCTGCTACGGCGGAAGACGGTGAGGAGCCATCCAGGTTGGTGGTTTCCACAGAGGAGGAGGCTGCCACTGAGGCACACATGGGGCCTGGTGGGGGCATCCCTGCTGGTGCAAGTGGTGCAGTCCAGGGGCAGGGGCAGGAGGCAGCACAGGCCACCGTGGAGGGGCCTCTGCATGTCGCTGTCCCTGACCCTGTGGGTGCACCACCATGCACCAGCAGGGATGCCCCGTTCCAGGCCCGTCCGCAGGTAGAGGGGATGTCCATGTCATCTGACTCCCCTCCACGTGCGGACGAGGGGACCCCTGGCCGTATGGAGAAGGTCCTGATTGGGGTCGCGATGCGCACGGCTGTGATTCGTGATGCCGTGCGTGCTTCCCAGGAGGAGCACGCACGTCATCACGAAGAGCACCGTGCCGACGTGGCCCAATTGGGATCGTCCATGTTCGGGGGTTTCCTGCATGTGTCGGCCAATCCGGCGGCCCTCTCCTCCTCTGTGGAGACTATACGCCAGTCGTTCTCCTTGCCGTCTTCCGGCCCAGATGCCACCAGGGCCCTCTGTGGACCTGCCCTGACCAATGCAGCAAACTCGGTGGGGATCCCATCCCTGCCACAGTCGGGAGTCAGAGGTCCAGCAGGGGTGGACACCACAGCAACTGTACCCCAGCAGATGGAAGATGTGCCGGCATCATCAGGCAGGGCACGTGCACGACGGCGTCGGTGGATTCCATCAGCCTGGATGCCGTCGTGCTGGCAGAGGCAGTGGCGTCGGAGGCAGCAGCGGAGTCAACGTGGGAGGCATCATGGCTCGGGGCCATCAACATCGGAGGGGCAGGCATCGGCCGGAGGGCAGGAGGACCCAGGACGGGAAGTGTCTTCCGTGTGGCAGCGGTTGGGCCAGCATATAGGTGCGGAGCGGCGGCGGGCGGAAGAGGTGCGGCTCACAATGGTCAGGGCGGAGAACTCCATGCGGAGGGCCCTGAGGTGGGCCGAGTGCCTCGAAGCAATCCACAGGGGGTTGGAGGAGCAGATGGCGTCGTCCCTGCGGACCCTCGGGGCCATGGAACAGGACCGCCTCCGGGACATAGACGAGGAGTTTGATGATGCCCTGGCCCAGAACACCACGGAGTGAGCCGCTGGACTTGCCCGCCGCCTTTGTATATAGTTCTTTAGTTTTAGGTTTCATTTGTTTCTTCTTATGATTTGGAGTCGACGGACACAGCTCCACTTTTTGTATATAGTTGCATTTTAGTTAGGGTTTTTTGTAGGTTTCCTTTGTTCAGTTGGGCTCATGTTCCCTTGGATGTTTTGTACATAGTTCTTCATTGGATTGATTTTATTTTTAATGTGACTTTGAACAGCTTTTTTTGGATTTGGATTTGTAGTTTTGATTTTTTTGGATGGACATGCAGCTTATCTTTTTTTCATTGCCATTGTAGTTTGTTTGATTTCATTTGCATTCAATTTTTTTTAATACAATTTTGTTTTCATACTTCACTGTGTGGTATCATCTCATTGGTTTCATGCATGTCATGTTGGGTGTTTTCCCATTCATTTGCAACCATTGTGTGTGACGGACATGGGTTCATTTGCTTTATGAACATTGGGGGTGTAACATGTAATTTCCATCTCCATGTGGGTGAATGGGTTACTTGGTAGGGCCTTTTGACTGTGGAGGCTGACCATAACGCACATGATTGGGGATTGTGAGGACCTGGGTGCAGGGGGACATTAGTGGGGGCATGGTGGAGGCTGTCCCTGGTGGCTGGGGCGTGGGGGTGCTGGGAGACATGGGTGGGGGGCCTGGTGGAGGCTGCCCCTGGTGGCTGGGGGTGGGGGTGGTGGGAGACATGGGTGGGGGCCTGGTGGTGGGTGCCCCTGCACTGCTGGGGGGTGGGGGTGCTGGGAGACATGGGTGGGGGCTTGCTGGCAGGTGCCCCACAGTGCTGGGGGGTGGGGGTGCTGGGAGACATGGGTGGGGGCCTGCTGGCAGGTGCCCCACAGTGCTGGGGGGTGGGGGTGCTGGGAGACATGGGTGGGGGCCTGGTGGAGGCTGCCCCTGGTGGCTGGGGGTGGGGGTGGTGGGAGACATGGGTGGGGGCCTGGCCTGGTGGAGGGTGCCTCTGCACTGCTGGGGGGTGGGGGTGATGGGAGACATGAGTGGGGGCCTGGTGGAGGGTGCCCCTCAGTGCTGGGGGTGTGGGGGTTGGGAGACATGAGTGGGGGCCTGGTGGAGGGTGCCCCTGCACTGCTGGGGGGTGGGGGTGCTGGGAGACATGGGTGGGGGCCTGCTGGAGGCTGCCCCTGGTGGCTGGGGGTGGGGGTGGTGGGAGACATGGGTGGGGGCCAGGTGGTGGGTGCCCCTGCACTGCTGGGGGGTGGGGGTGCTGGGAGACATGGCTGGGGGCCTGTGGAGAGTGCCCCTGGTGGCTGGGGGTGCAGGGGGACATGTGTTGGTGGGCAGTAGTGCAAGTTGACATTTGGGTTGGCTGGGGGGCATGGCCATGGTGGATGGGGTGCCTGCAGGACATGTGCAGGGTAGGCCCCTGTGGTGTGAGCCACCTGCAGGGGCTGTGGAGGGTGTAGAGGGAACACCTGGGAGGACCCACACGTGCAATTCACGTGTGGTGCTCCCTGCGCACCCCTGAAATACGCGTACCCTGCTCGCACGGGCCCAATCGCGTGTGGAACTTCCCACGCACCCCTGGAATACACGTACCCTGCTGTAATCGTGTGTGAGACTTCCCCTGCACCCTGAAATACACGTACCCTGCTGATATCGCGTGTGGAACTTCACGTGCACCCCGAAATACACGTACCCTGATGGAATCGCGTGTGGAACTTCCCGCGCACCCCTGGTATACACGTACCCTGCTGATTTCGTGTGTGAGACTTCCCCCGCACCCTGTAATTCACGTACCCTGATGGAATCACGTGTGGAACTTCCTGCGCACCCCTGAGATACGCGTACCCTGATGGAATCGAGTGTGGAACTTCCCGCACACCCCTGGAATACACGTACCCTGCTGTAATTGCGTGTGTAACTTCCCCTGCACCCTGAAATACACGTACCCTGCTGATATCGCGTGTGGAACTTCATTCGCACCCCTGAAATACACATACCCTGTGGAAATCGCGTGTGTAACTTCCCATGCACCCTGAAATACACGTACCCTGCTGATATCGCATGTGGAACTTCACGCGCACCCTTCAATACACGTACCCTGATGGAATCGCGTGAGGTACTTCCCGCGCACCCCAGTGATACACGTAGCCCGCTTGCTGTGCTGGTACAGGGTTAGCGCAGCCCTTTGCGCTGGATTGGGTATATTGATGGCTTTTCCCTGCGTGAGAGGCGTTCTTGGGGGCGCAACTGGCGCTGCTGCAGGGTCGCTGCACCACTGTGCGCCACGGCTGGTTTTGGTGGCTGGAATCCATGAATACGCTGTGCGCAGAATTGGATTTTAGCGCACGTGGCTGGCGCAGGGATTCGCACGCGCACACTGTGCGCCAGCCGCGTGCGCCACTTGTGCTGCGCTGGATTCTATGAATTACCCCCTGGGTCTCACTAGCATTACGCCAGGCTCCTAGATGCTTTTCTGTAGTTGAGCTGGTCTAGTCCTGCTGTCCCATTTGTGCGGTAGGCACGACACTGATCAATAAAAACAATCTAAAGGGTTAATAAGGAGTACACGGTTTGCAAGAAAAAAAGAAAAACAAGTTTTATTGCATGCAAATAGGCCGGGATGGTAAACTAGCTCCGTACAACTGGAAAACTGAACTCTCTCTCGACATGCTCACATTAGTTTCTGCTTTTAAAGACAAAAATCACAAAAACTGCATAGGCAACATGTATCCAATGTGGATGAATCCCACATTTCCGATTGGCTATCTCCTATACAAAAATCTAAACATCGCTTACATTTAATATCCCATTGGCCAATTAAGTATCCGTGATGACGTCAGGGCAGCCCCCTGTGCATGACCTAATTATGCAGTCGGCAAAAATACTTTGTTCGGATTGTCCACTACATTCATGTAACTAGTTGCAACAATGGATTTTCCGTATTGCTCGAAACAACTGCAGATTATTTGTAAGGTGCATGCCCTCTGAAGAGACCCAATGATGAGCGGGTGTGAACAACAAAGTCAACACCCTGTGGTAATAAAATGGACACAATACTATTTTCACATGAGACCAGACAACATGTCAACCCCAGACAGCTCTTCACCCTTGCAGCTATACTTTTTGACAACACCTTTTGTGACTCCCGTCTAGAAACATGTTGCCTTGTTAGAATACATCCCTCCCTATTTCTCTTTGGTTTTATCAAAAGCGGAGCCAAGACACTGCTCTTGCAGATTAATGTCTCGGATGTATTTGCTCTATTTAGCTTGACACCTGTAGTTCTAATTGACCTGCCACTTCTCAGTGGGGGCAGTATAACCACAACCTAGTTCAACACCTTGGCAACGGTGGATCGAGACAGTGATCAAGATGGAGTAAGCAGATTGCTTCTCTGGAGTCTAGCTAGATGGGATAATTCACTATACTGTTTGTGTTGTGATGGCTTGGCTCAGCTTAAAGTAAGTCTAACACCATCAAACTGGCTTGCCAAGTGTCACAAGGTGGTAGACAGACTTTGCGCTGATTTGTGGACTTAGATGTCAATGTGAGACCAAGTCTAGGATGTCAGGGACAAGTCGAGTCTTTTCTTCTGCCCAGCAAGGTACCCACACCCAATCATAAAGTGAACATTGTGAAAGCCCTGGTGGGCGAGTATACCAGGCAACCTGTTGTGAGTGCTGAGTCTGGGACCCACACCCAATCATAAAGTAAACGTGAAGATTTTGGCAGGAGAGCATGATAGACAATATATGTTACAAATGCCATATCATATCATATCATATCATATCATATCATATCATATCATTGTGAGTCTGGGACCCGCACCACAATTGCTAATGAACTGTGAGAGTCAAGAAGAGGAAAGACAACATCTTAGGTGTGTGAAATCCAGGGTATGGGAGCCATACCCCCTGAACTGGGAATCTGCATATTTTAGGAACGATATCTGTGGTTGTGAACTGAAAAAAGCCTGAGAAACTCAGGGTAAGGGGATTGTGGAACTTTGATTATTTGTTCATTTTTGCAAAGGTGTTTCTTGCTTGCTGATTTCAACCCCAGACTGATTTGTCTGCAAAAAGTGCAGAGGGTGCAGGGAGCTTGGGAGCTGTAGCAAATCCCCAGATGGTTTTAGCACACTATGGACTGATGTTCTAGTAATCAGCACCCTGGTGAGAGGTGGCAATCATAATGACAGGGAAGGTTTTGAAGTAATGTATTCCAAATGAACATCCAGAGATCATCTCTCTTCCCTGGAGGATGTGATAAGCCTTCTCAGGAAGATCAAACTGAAAGATTTGTGGGTGTGATACCCATTGTTTTATGTGGATACAGACAACCCATGCAGCAATAGACGCCAGGCCCTGTCAGGAATTAGTCACTGCTTACCAATCTAACAATAGGAGTACATCAAATACTTGTGGCAGTATATGTGTGCACTCAAGTAATCACGATTTCAAAATCAGACAAGGCGTATATTTAGTTTTCATTAACTGACAACAGAATGGTGGGGCACACAACTATGATATTTTTTATCAAAGGGGTATAGGGTAAAAAGCCAACTCTGCCGTTGTCAAAGGGGTATAGGGTAAAAAGCCAACTCTGCCGTTGTGAACTTTGGGTTCCAGGATCAGTGTTCAGGACTACATGGGTGGCCTTTGAACCTGCCCTGCTTCCACTGTCAAGCAGCTGCTGGGGGTGCCACTACAGTTGACATGCACAGCAAAGGTGCATGGGTGACATATTATGAAAGTGTGCTCAGTTTGGCAGATCTCACATCTGAAAACAGAATTACCTGTATCATTGTACCAGGCTGTCCCACAATTGCCAGATGGCATTCTGTCACAATCCCTCACCATGCATGATTTTCAATGACAGAACTAAGAAGATTGCTGTGGAGCGTAAATTACTTCCAGCTGATTCCATTGAGAATTACCCATGGAGTATTACTAACAGCTTCTGCGCACAATAGCAATGAAACATATGTCCATTACCTCCTTTCCCCTGCTACCCCACATATCCCAGCACCTCTGCTACCCTCTCACCCCCTACTAGTAACCCCCTGGTTGTGTCCTTTTGTACAGTGCTCCATTGCTTTCCAACTAGGATGCTGCTTTGTTAATCTGACATTTAAATAAACAAATACATACAAATGTACATAAATGCATAAATACATACATACATGCATACATACATACATACATACATACATACATACATACATACATACATACATATGATTCTAGTGTGGTCTCTGGGGTGAAGGAATTTCCCCATATAGGAGGCAACACATGTTAGTAAGGGAGTGTGGAGGAACCGAGCAGTGAGCAGGAATGTGTAGGTGAGGTTAGACAAGAGGTTGGAGATGAAGGATAGGTTTCAGGATATGGAGGTTAAATTGGAGAGGTTGGGGGAGTTGGAGAAGCCAGAGGAAAGATGCGAACAACAGAAGAAAAGGAGAGAACTGTGGGAGAGATTGCATGAACATATAGTGGAGAGGGATCAGAGGAGAGCAAAGAGAGTATTTGAAGGAGGCGATTGCAAAGAGAAAGACAGGAGGGAAAATATTCAGAAATGTGACATTTTATGAGAAGGATTGAGAACAAGTTGTAGATGAGAAGATAGTGTGCAGTAAAACATCAGGAATGAGGCAGCAGCCAAGGAGGTAAGAGGAAGAGTAGTAATGGTAGAGGAGAACATGAAGAAAGAAGCAGAGAAGGAAGTAAAAGAGAAACTAGGAAGAGAGGAGAATGGAAGTTGAGACACAGGCAGAAGGCCACTGAGGGCAAAGCACAACTTATGTCCACAATGTGTGTGGAGTAGCTGGGAGGAGCAATGGTAAAATGTCAAAATCCTAGCCCAGATAAAGGAACTTTGTCAGAGAAGAGGAGAAGCTTTAAGACGCAAGGCCTAATTAAGTGCCACCAGGCAAGGTGAACACTTAGAGCTGATTGAGAGCTGTAGGATCAGGTCTCTGAGTCAGGGAGGAGATACAAAAATCCTAACACATCCGTATACACTATCTGAAAGCCACACATCTGGGAGCAACCAAGTAGCTGCTGACCAGAGCCTCTGGGATACCTACTGAAATATGTCTGCTATGCTACCTGACCATTGGTCTAAGGAGAAGCCATTTACCTGCAAGAACATTTTTCAAGAGACAGCAAGTGACCCAAGGGAGAACCCCAGAGAGACAGCTTGAAGGAAGACAACATGTTGTCTGAAATAGAACCAGAAAGCAATAACTTGAGCCAAATTGACTTACTTTGTTTAGACCTAACCCTGGAAGATACCCGAAGGGACAATTATGTTCATAACTCTGGCAGCAGACAAGGGTGGCACTTAAGATGTATATCTGTGGTTGTGAACTGAAAAGAGTCATGAGAAAACTGTACTAAAAAGGTAGAAGCCCCAACCCTATACAGGAACACAGCGCTCAAGTAGATAACGGACCCACACAGACTCAGTGATCTTAATAGAAAGGCCAGAACATCATTTGCTAGGGGAAAGAGAATCAAATTATTTTTCCAGGTACCTATATTAATTATAATATTACTTGTAGAGCTGCAAGACCTCCATCTACTAAGAGCACAAACAAGGGTGGGGAGATTTGAAGAGGTAGATAGACAAGGGTTGTGCAGTTGTTTGAAGGTTACAATGTTTCCTTCAATTGATTTGTAACCATATTACACTTTTCTTCCCCCATTTAATTTCTTGTATGTAATGAAGCTGTTGTTCTAAACTTTGCATCCGTGTGCGATCCTTCGCACAGAACAGTGATAACATGTTTACCTCCAAAGACTGTACCAAATAGCAGTAGTGAAGGAAATTAACCTAGTATATTATGTTTTTAGACTTAGGCATTCTTTCACTCAAATATTAAAAGGTAAACTTTTGCACAGATGTTTTCTTCTGCCTGCAATAGTCATTCTATTTTCCTTTTTTCTAACACAGTCAAAGGGCCTCATTACGACCCAGGCGGTAAGTTACCGCCTGGGCCGTGACTTTACCACCATGGCGTAAACTACGTTTACGCCATGGTGGTTGGCGGACTTACCGCCCCATTCCGAGGTCGGCGGGGCGGTAAGTCCCCAATCCCCATTTACCCTTCCCCATTCCCATTTTTGCCCCATAGGGCATAATGGGAGTGGGGAAGGCGTTAATTACACCACCGTAAATTACGGTGGCGTAATTAACTCCATGGTACCTTAGCGCCATGGATTTTAACACCTGCTAAAAGCAGGTGTTAAAAGCGCCATGGCGCTAAGGGACCTCGTAGTTGGCGGTAAGGGGTCGGCGCAGCTAACGCTGGCGTTAACCCCTTACCGCCAGGGTCGTAATGAGGCCCAAAATGTTTTCCAGGTAAATTGCCAGCACTTAATTGCAGGAAAAGTACCCAAATGGTATCAATCCTTTTTAGCAAAACTAGATTTGCAGGACAAATTAAATCTGCCTCAGCATAAATGAATAGGGAAAACAATGCTTGCTTTAGCACACTATGAACCTAATTAACTAATTGATTAACTCAAGAGAAACATATGACTGTTCACTTGTTTTCATTGTCTATTCAAACATCTAAATCAATGGCAACTATCAAGAAACAACTCCAAGGACACATTAGCATATAATCAGTGTTTTGTTTACATTCAACCTGTTGTCGCTTTTCATAATAATGTATCATGTATAATCGTGATGTTGTTATACATCTCATGCTACTACTGTTGCCTTTTCAATGTCATACAACAAGAATATTATTTATAGTTGCTTTTTGTAATAACGGAAAGGAAAATCATGTTCTCTTTCACTGTATTTATGTCTCTATTGGTAGATAGGCAGACAGACAAATTCATGTGTGAGTCGATAGGCAGCAAGACAGGCAGACAGATAGACAAACAGACAGACAGACAGACAGACAGACAGACAGACATGTAGATAGATAGATAGATAGATAGATAGATAGATAGATAGATAGATAGATAGATAACGATGCCCTACTAATTACTGTGAATTATCGATTGCAACAAATTAGATGCCTACATCATTAAACTGTGAGTTCCTTTGAACTAATCTAAACATGTGAGATTCACAATCATGCAAGTAACTATCAATTTCTCACAATTGTGTGATTTTCAAGGAAAAAGATAAAATGTGGGTCCATTTATCTAATATTATATACAAAATGTCTGGGAGCCCCTCTACTGAGAACAACCATGGCAACATAACCTGTTCTCGGGAGGGTCTAGAACTACGCTCTAGCTCACTGTACCTTTAACAGAGGAGAAATAGTCATTTGCATATCAGTCTGGTCCCACCCACTTGGGCAGTACAGAACTTGATGTATGCTTGTTTTCACCCCATACTGGGGTATGTTTTCTCTCACTGTGGCTTGGGGTATGGCTTATCTTGCCCCACCAATGCCTATGCTCACTCTCAAGGAGAAAGACTGTGGAACACTTGAATCCCCTGCACACCAGGTGGTTTGTGAAAAGAACAATAGTTATGATGTATATGTATCATCAAGTTTAGGAAATAAATTCAATCATAGACTTTTTATACACAAAGAAGTGTTATTGTAAGGATATGCATAACATCCAATAGATACGTATATATTTAAATCACATTGCAATTAATTCATCAGATTTTGTAAAGTCCATATATTTTACAGATACAAATGATTGCTCAACACGTTTTTACCGTTTTTAATGTTTAGATTCTCTGAATTTGCAGAAGTCGATTAGACTGAATACCATTATCCATAGGCAACAAGGAGAAATAGGTCACCCAGAACTTCTTCTCACAACACCCCCAGTCAAGTAAGCGGACCGCCTGACCACTCAACCTGGCATGTTAAATACCCAACACCTCCAGGTATAAGACAGATCCTAATTCATTCCATACTCCATTTATAGGTTTTATCATCATCTCCCGGAAACACAGAGAACGGAGGACATCCTCCCCGAACACCCAGCTCAGATCATTACCAGGTGAATGACTTGTGTGGTGTCATGAGAAAAACTATATACATTCAAATATGGTATAGAGCACCAAATGAGTACAGAAAAGCTAATATACTTTACTCTTTATTTTGAAATACAGATCATGGTGAAGGTTGATTTAAGAAACACAGTGGAACTTCTGCTCCTGATGAAGGGACGGTAGTCCCGAAATGCATTGAGCAATAATTTGTATATGTAAAATATATGGACTTGACAAAATGTGATGAATTAATTGCAATGTGTTTTAAATATATATGTATCTATCAAATGTTATGCCTATCCCTATAATAACACTCGTTTGTGTATAAAAACTCTGATTGAATGTATTTCCTAAACTTGATGATACAAATACATCATAACTATTGTTTGTTTTCACAAACACACCAGGTTTGCAGGGGACGCAAGTGTTCCACAGTCAGTGGACACCAGCATCTTTGTCCTTATGAATCTACAGCCCAGTGCCAGGGCTGTTTACCTCTCCCTGTACCCTCTTACACCCAAAAGACCACATTGACTCAATTTCTACCATATGTACGGAGTGCACCTATATACTGATTCTTCTTATGCTCACTCTGAGCCCACCCTGGGGTATGTTTTCTAAAACCCTGGTGTGGGGTATTTTTGGCCTTCCCTTCCACTTCCCAGGAGCCACTGCGTGCCTTTTACTTTGTTGCTGTCTTACATGGGCAGACAGGTCACTGCGTGAATACTATATGTGTGTTTCATGTATACACATACATTTATATTTCTACTTATATATTGATTTGATCATCCCAATCTGAAAATGTTCTGTGTTGCCAACATCTCATCTGTTTGCGAATTTTAGGATGTAATGGAAATAGAGCCCATTTTACTAAAAGAAGATGTACAGAACTTCACACATGAAAAGGTCACAAGAGAACTATAATGGTAAAGAGCCACATGACGAACTATACCCTAATGTACAAAAGAAAAGAGTTTGCTTTAGGGACACTGATATAAGTTCAAGTGATCGGAGAAATGGTGATGAAATAGGTGCAAATCAGAGAGTCCTTAACACTCCCTACACGTCAAGAAGGAATAACTTCAGAGGCAGGAGAAGTGGTAATCATCCAAGCCAACGAAGAAGAAGGAATGATGACAATTATTTAGAGCGGGGCAACCAGAAATGGGACATGGAACCAAGAATAGCACAAGCCTTGTGGTAAATCTTTCCACATAGATCCACGGCTGAAGAAGACAAAGCTCTCAAAAAAGGGATGGGGTTTGTGACAACTAACCTTCATAACTCGTTCCTATTCCTACAATAATTCTTTGGGTTCACGAGAAAATCCACCCCAAACAAGTGTTCCAAGATAAATAACTAATGGAGGCTAGTGACAATACTGGTTTACACAGAAAATCCACCTTCTGTGTCCCCACCCAGGCACAGAGTGCAGAGGCTAGAGTCTTTGAAAAAATAGTACTAGCAGACATTGAGAGTCTAGAACAACAAAACACAGGCACTACTTTTCACACTATCAAAAAGAATGAACAACAGGCAGTGAAGAACTTGTTACCCAATAGAAAAATTGTTATTCGGTAGGCTGACAAAGGTGGATCCATTGTTGTACAGAAGAGATCTGGTTATGTGCAAGAATGTGATAGACAACTGTCAGATGCTGCCAGCTATGTAAGACGGACAAGTGACGAGACTACAACTAGCCATAACACACAAAGTTGAAAAAGCTAGAGAAAGAGAGTGGGTCCCACAAAAAGAAGCAGACTTCCTCATAATGAATAAACCCAGGACCCCCCCAATTCTACACATTACCAAAGATTCACAAAACCTTGATGAACCCGCCTGGTCGCCCAACAGTTTCTGGAGTGAACTCAGTTTTGGAACCTCCATCACAATTTGCTGATGTATTTCTTCAACCAATGGTACGCAAAATGGCATCATATGTACAAGATACTACACAGATCATCAAGGAGATAGAATCATTCAACTCCACAAACAAACTTCTATTAGGCCGAGATGTAGTAGGTTTATATATACAAGCATTCCCCAAAGGGCCTCACTAAATACGTTGGAAGAACATTTAATATTAGAACAAAGTGCAATGCTGCCACCGATTTCTTTTATCCTTTGGTGTGCAGAAATGATCCTCACTGAAAACTTCTTCCACATTACTGGATCATTCTACCGACAAATACATGGCATGGCCATGGGTGCCACACTGGCACTATGTGTAGCTAATTTGTACATGGAAACATTTGAAATAAACAAAATTCTAACTGCTGACAACCCATACCAGAAGCATGTACAATTGTGGAGAAAGTATATAGGCGACGTCATAGTGTTATGGAAGGGGAGTGAGGCCGAAGCTGATGAATTCTGCAAATGCATCAACAATCAAGACAGGTTTCTTAAATTCACCCATAATTACAACAAGAAAGAACTAAACTTCCTCGAAATTACCATCACAGTGGACGGGGTGACAAGTAAACTTTTTGTGAAAACATTCCACAAACCAACAGATCGGAACTCATTATTACATTATGACAGCGTGCACCCTTGGCATGTACGAGACAACTTACCATTGGGACAATTTCTATGTTTGAGAAGAAACAGCACCAAAAAGAAGGACTTCAAGATATAAGCCAATGAATGAAGGCCTAAGCTTCACAAGTGAGGGTACCCAAACGATTTAACAGCTAAAACATTCAAAAGAGCATCCAATAATAATCGGGAATCCCTACTAGAGTATAAAAAACAATGTTCCACTAGGAAGGACAATGAAAAACTTGTATTTGTCAACACCTACAGCAATTTATGTAATTCCATAAAAAAGATTATTAACAAAAACTGGAAAGTCATGGAGAAGGGGAAAGCTGCAGTTAGCAAACCATTAATAGCCTTGAAGAGAAGAAAACACCTCAAAGACCAGATCACCCATAAAGATGTCAGCATAAGAACACATGAGTGCAAAACACTAACAGAAACATGGGTTATTCCAGCATAAAGGGACACTTTGCCAGTGGCAATTGCGTATGCTGTGCTCAAAAAACAAAAACCACAGAAGAGGACACTGGAATCCCAAAACTCTGAAGGCAAACCTGATTTACAAATTGCAACTCGAAAATGTTGATTTATGCCATTTGGTGTCCTTGCCATAAACTTTAAATTGGCAAAACAGAAAGAAAGATTAACACCAGAATTATATAACACAAAAGTTGCAGAAAAAATCGGGTTTTGAATGCACCACTGGTGGCACACTGGATCGAGGCAATCCACACAGTTGAGCAAATCAAATGGACAGTCTTATTCCAACTCAAAACAAGCAATGACAAGAACAATGATAAAAAGAAACTGAAACTTAAAGAACAGCAACTGATATTCCAAACCAAAAGTGTAGAAAAAGGTTTTAACTAGCAGATTGATTTGTTACAATTCTAAAGGAGACTAGGTGTGAATCCTGAATGCTGTGTTTGAAGATGTACCCCAGAGGAAGTTAAAAGAACTACAACGCTCAGGTGTGCGGATGCACTTAAATATTGTATACTGCAAGAAATCCTCACACAAGGTAACTGACAACATGCAGATAGATCAAAAAAATGAAAATGAAGCAGATAAGAATGCGTGAAGAGACACACCTGTTCACACATGAGCAGCGCCAGTCAATACCTGTGAGCACTGACAAAGAGATTGTGGAAGTAATAACATCAGAAGCAGACATCTGTTGAATGGTCCATATGGTGTCTGCATTGAGCTTGTTATTGCATGGTTGTTGTTCATATAAAGAGGATTGATGTAACCCATTGAAGAAAAGGTGCAGCTCAATGATCCAACACAAGAGTAGTGAACAGAGATAAAGGACTATAAAAGGCACAGACAAATACCATTGAGTTTGAACACTTTGTGGATTGATGGGTAAACGAACCGCAATAGTAAACGAGCATGGGAAATACCAGGAACTGCAGGATATGCACCACTTGTGAGCTGGACTCATCACTACATCAGGTAATGTCACCATTATCTAGTATCAGATAATCAGAGCAACAAGAGTTAGACGTACTACTAGCTACTAAGTGACACTGCTAATTGTTTGGGGGCTGTTGTTGTTGCTCCACTTTCTACAGAATTGAATGCATCGAGACTGAGAGAATAGTTTTGTGGAACCTTAACTACCAGTGAGAAACCCACACGTTACAGTGCACTGTTACCTTTAGGAGCCATACACCCCCAGACTGACCAAAAGGATAAGGTAAGTACTTTCTCTAAAGTCATCCTAGATGTTAACTTACTATCTTAAAAGTTAACATGGTTCTATGTTTAGAACAGCGCCATGATTGCCATCCTCATTTTCCTCTACTATTGGAGACTGACTAAGCATCCTGTAATTCAGAGGACGTGACGCCAGTGTATCATCACTCAAGGGGACCTGATCATATTCTCAAGCTATAAGAACCAATGACATCAAAAGATACCCAGGTATGAAGTGACAAGCGTATCAGTATTTCATAAAATGCACTTAGTATTGCCGGCTTGCGTTTTGTTTTGCATAATGTTCTGTAGCAAGGAGTATAACCTTAGAGACACAACCAATAACCAAGCCCTGAGGCATGAAACCATTTAACTTCAAGGGAGAGGTTTTGAAGGTTGAGTGGGAGGGGACTTATTTTGTATTTATATCAGCAACTGTTGGCAGTGATCGACAGTGGTGAGCTGAGAGCACTAGGGATTCACAATTAAAATGTAATGGAAAAGATAATTATTGAACACTTCATACCACGAATATAATGCAATAGATATGTTAAGTGATGCACATATCAATGTAATTTCAGAGGGATATGCTGGGTGGATTGCCATCGAATAGACCTAGACCAAACAATGATATGAGATCGATGAAATGAACCAGAACAAAAAATATGATTCAGTGATAAAAAAAGGAAATAACAGATATTAAACACCTGAAGAATTTCCTACCATAGTTTTTTAAATACAGAAGAAGGAATGAAACATGTTGAGTGAATGAAGTATGAAGCGTATGATTGAGTATATTAGTTTTTAGAATTTGTGTACTACAATGTGTAATGCACTATGCATCAAGTTATATGACTCACTGTTAAGCACAAAGCACTTTAGTTTTTTCTTTGTGAATTACTGCCATGTATATTTCCCTTTTGTACCTGTTTTAGATAGATTCAAATACAAAATTTAAATATGATATTTTGCACACTGATTGAGTGTTCTCATGAATGTTGTAATCTAACAGAGTCTAAGAAGGCATGACCCTCACCAAGCTTCTGAAATGACCCTACCCAGTGACACTCTTTGTTAGTTTACGGTTTATAACCTTCAGAGGAGTTATTTAATTGGGTGTGATATGTTTCCACTAGTCTCTAGTTGTGTTTTGGAGATTAGAAACCAAACAGCAACCTTTTAGGAAACAGCTTAAGGCCCTCCTTTTTGACTAATCTGTTCCCCTCTACAGTGCCTTCTTTGTCATCTGTAGAACTAAATGTCATACTATCCTTTGGTCTGATTTGTATATTTAGCGCCCTGATACCTGAGGGCTCTGTCACTCTATAACTAAATATTAAATAAAAGAGAAAATAATTCCATCTGATCCATTAGGCATTGGCGATGTAGAATAGATCACTAAGTCATGCACTTATCAAGTTAAATGACATTGTTAACCATCGTATGGTTTCTACTTAAGATTCTTCAGCCCACAAAAATGAGGCTCATTGCTTCTAAAAGGTGCAAGATGCCAGATAATATATATATTTATTTAATGTGTTACAGTTTAGCTAATAAACTTTACACATGAATGACAACAAAATACAATAATAAGATTAAGATTACACAACTAAGTAAAAATTGACAATGCTAATAACAATAACAATAAATAAATAAATCTAGCCTAGACACAATCATGCATTCTAAGACCTAAAACAACCTAGATCGTCCTAAATCAAACCCTCTGGAAATCACATCAGAACTCACCAGGATACGAAATACTGACAATATTTGGGAGAACGGTTAGCAGTTGGAATTCATAATTACAGGATTCACCATAAATAAATAAATCTAGCCCAGACACAATCGTGCATTCTAAAACCTAAAACAACCTAGATCGTCCTAAATCAAACCCTGCGGGAATCACATCAGAACTCACCAGGATACGAAATACTGACAATATTTGGAAGAGCGGTTAGCAGTTGGAATTCTTAATTACAGGATTCACAATTACAGAGTCACGCATGGCCCAGGAAGGGTTCTAGTAAAGGTGTATCCCATCTCTGCACCTGGGTGTAGATAATGCTGCCTATTCAGATCCTAATGCCCAATTTTCCCTCTATGACCAACCAAATGTTATATAAAGCAGTAAAAATGTGGATATTTTCGGAATTTAAGCAGTGATGCCATAATAATGCCTTAGAGGTTGTTACAGAGTCATGCGTATACTTTCCCATATGTTGATATATTATGTTTGTCATCCCACTGCATTGAGTCAGGACATGTCTTGCTGTCTCAAGAACATTATCGATTTTACACAATCTGCAGATCCTTAGTGTCGACAGCAGTCGATCTCTCCGGCCCGTGACCCAAAGGGTCGGGAGTTGGCCCAGTCTTAATAGGAGTACAAAACGTCGCAGTCTTTTGCAAGGGCATACGTTAAGGTAATCTTGCAGTCTCATATATGTATACAACCTAAATTTCACAAATTCATAACTTTTCAATGTACTGAGGTGGGCAAAATTTTCCAACCAATCCCACATATCTATTCGCTTGTCTAAGGCTCTCTGAACTTGCCGGGTATAGTCCCCTTCACGATACGTCCATCCTATATCAGCGAGATATTTTAACATTATAGCAGCGGGTGAGAGGATATTTTGTTTTTTACATATTTCCTTATCCACAGCAGTCAATATTGAATTTGTTGTACCACTACGCATTTTGATAAAAAACCCTAGTCTCTTTTTCATCACTGTAGCTTTCAATGATGGTATGCCCAATTCTAGGCGTAAAATGGCCATTGGAATTCCTGGGGGCAGCCCCAAGACCCGCCGCCAGAATTTCCCTTCTATAACTTGTAGCCAGCTAAGATCTAGGTCGAACAAGGCCTCTAGACCATAGGTTATCATGGGAGTAAAAACCTGCACATATAGTTGGCGAGTGCCCCATAACGTGAAACCTCCTTGCTTGTTGGTAAAATTCGCAACCAGCGATGTGACCTGCGCTGCTCGCGTCATCCGAGAATGTTTGCATATGGTATAGTCACCACTAGGTTCGAAGTCGATACCCATATACCGATAGTGTGGGGCGTAAGGGATTATGTTCTTACCCACCATAAGATTTACACGTGACACTCTTTTATTGGTAAATCGCAATACCTTAGTCTTGTCCAGATTGATAGTGAGGCCATTATGATTCGCATAATCCCATAATGCAGTGGCCGATCTGCGTAGGCCACTGATTGTGTGATCAAAAATGACCAAGTCATCTGCGTAAGCCAGGACAGTGCATACCAGCTCCCCAATATTAGGTGGACAGTTTGAGACGGCCGTTATGGCCACTGGTATGTCATAAACATACAGGTTATATACCAAGGGGGCCGTCACAGAGCCCTGTTTCACCCCCCTGTTCTGCAGCACTTTGTCAGTCAGGTGTCCTTCTTGATCTAATTTCAGTCTGACTGACGTATTGTAGTGCAGCAATTTAAGGTAATACAGGATGCCTGCTGGGCACCCCAGACCGTTAAGTTTAGCCCACAAACGTTCCCTAGGGATGGTGTCGAAAGCTGCTTTAAAATCAATATATAAAGCATATAAAGGTGGTGCACCTTTGCTGCGTGCTTTAGTTCTCAACAGGTTCATGACCATTAAATTGTGACTCGTTGAATAACCTTTCCTAAATCCACACTGTAAGATGGACAAAATGTTAGCCCTTTCTACCCATGATTGTAATTCCTCAAGCAGTAAAGAAGCAAACAATTTACCCGTTGTATCCAGCATGGAGAGGAGCCGATAATTAGTGGGATCTAGGCGATTGCCCTTTTTAAAAACAGGTATCAGTACTGCTGTTTGCCATGAGCTCGGTATTTGCCCCTGTAACATTATCTTTTTGAACAGAGTTGCTAATAAACTCGCCCAGAACTCGGGCTGTTTTCTCATAACTATATTGGCTAGGCCATTCGGTCCTGGAGCTCTGGACGGTTTGAGCGTCTTTATCTTGGAGATTATGGCCGTATATGAGGTATCAAAGGCCAGATGGGGAGCCAAGGTTATCTGAGGGCCCAATTTGTCACTCGGTAGTTTTGTGTTACGGGCAAGTAAAAACTCAACCCATGTCTCAGCTTTAATTGGATTAACCATTTGGCCCTTCGATGACTCCCTAGTTTCCCCCAGAAGTGCCCAAATACTACGAGAGTTTTTAGAACAAATCGTTTGCACTAATCTCTGGTGAGCCCAGGTATTAGCGACAGATTTAATATTTTTAATAACAGATCTATACTTATTTTTGATTTTCCTCGCAACCACTCGTAATACATCAGACGGTCCTAGCTTTTTCTTGCTCATACGCAGTTCCCGTCTCAAGTCCCTTTTGGCATCTCTAATCTTATTATTATAAGAACAGGGCCCACCCTCCGGTCTATACATGCTAGTGGTCGGAACCAAAGCATGTGTATGAGAGAAGGCTTTTATCCAATTTTCCTTGGATTCAATAGACATGGAATGGAAATTGGGTAGATTTGGCCATTTATCCATCTCGAGTGCCAGTGCAGCCTGATTAGTATTCTTAGCCGACCATCTAATGTTGGAGCCTGATTTATTCGCGTAGACTGTGCCCATATTGCACTTGTCGAAAGCTCTCTGTTGTATGTTTAGTATGCAATGGAGAGCTGAATGATCGCTCCATTTGTTTGGTTATACAGACATATCTTCTACTAAGAGCAGCATTTTAGGGCACGTGAAGATGTAATCCAGGGTACTACTATATAGCCCATTGGACCAAGTATGTTTCCCCGGGTAGTCACTATTCGTGTAGCCATTCAGCATTTCCAGATCCCATTCGTCAAGCAACCGACGCCAACGTGGTCCCTCGATGTCGGTTTTGATATGTGTTAATAGATGTTTCTCTCTTAACTTGGGGTTTTGAGGATATTTCCCTGTCACAGCAGGAATGCGACAATTAAAGTCACCCACAACAATCACTGCTCGGTTACCAGGTAGTACAGACCAGGAGGCCAGTAATTCATGAAGGGCTTCTTGAATAGGTTCACTAGTTCCCGCTTGCGGGGGATTATATATATTTATCAACAGGAACTTCCCCTTATCGTCCTGTGATCCATATTCAACCTCTACTGCCAGCATATTATCGCAAACATTACAGGGTATCTGCCTCGAGGGCAGAGAGCTGATCACACCTATCAAGAGCCCTCCAAACGGTCTCCCTTTATCGCCCTTCTTAGCATAAGATTGATAATTCATGTATCCATCAAGTAATAAAATGTCCATTGCCCATGTCTCCTGTAGGCATATCAGGCTATGTTTCACAATAAAATTAACCGACCCCTCCGACGTCAACAGATGAGCAAAACCTCTTGTGTTCCACGATAACAATGTCAAATTTCAATGTTTAGGTAAAACCTCAGGAAGAGATTCCGCGAGCCATTTTAGGACCAACTGAACATCAGCAATTTCAACTTTCTTTCCTTTAGGTATCAAGGGATACTCCTCTGGTATGCCCGGCCCACTTATTTCCACAAGTTCAGCACTGGAGTCAACTTCGTCCAGGTCTGCATCAACCTCAACATCCACAGCCCTCAGCTCTTAACGGTATTTCCTAAGCATCTGTGCGGTGGATATAAATTTACAATGTATTGCCGACACACAGGGGTTAAGGCCTTTTAATGGTTCCACAAACAGGAAATCATCTGATTTTAAGACGCGTAGTTCAGGGACCGAATGCAGACGTATTAGGAACTCTGATCGTGGCAGCCATCTACGTTCGCAGGTTTTATACAGGTTTTTGATCAGGCAGATTCTGTTCCCTGAGAGATCGGGTCCGTCCATAACTGATCTACCGGGAGAGATGATGGTACTAGCCGGGGCTGGTTCCGATTGAAGTACCAGGTCAGGGCCCCTGATCCGTGTTTCTTCCTCCTCTTGAAGGTCGGCCTCAAATCGTTCCCATTCGTCTGCCTGGTCCTCTGTTTCATCCACGGTCGGCAATCTTTCCACATCATCAGTCGGATCCACTGTCACTGGTTGATCATATTTGGACGGCGAGACTAGATTCGTATCTTGATGAGTGATAAGCCAACTGCAGAGGCGACCTTCTCCAGAGCCCATCTTTTTCTTTGCTCTGGCTGCCCTTTTTTTTGCTTTTTTTGAGCGCCCCCCAATGTGCGCCATCTTATCTTCTTTAGTTCCTTGCATCGTGTTTTCCTTATTCTTTTGCGCTTTCTTAGCCAGTTTGCGTTGTTTACGGGAATAGAAGACTGACTCATTCAAGTCCTCATTTACCGAGGAATCTTTGTCAGGTATCTTATTTATTTCCTCAGCGATACCTATAGCCTCCGATAGATTGATTTCCGCCTCTTCCTCCTTATTCTTTTCTTCTATTTGTGTATTAGGCAATGGGTTGGTATTCGTGAGTATCCGACCCGTCATTTGGAGCAAAATTTTGAGTGCAAATTGAAGGGAGGCCACTGAGGATTGAATCTCTGCCAGTTCCTTTGCCCCAGGGAACAGGGTGGGGAGATTTCCTTCCTCTGACTCCGGTCCGTCTTCCATAGAAACCATTACTAGATTAGGGGAGGCTGACAGTCGGCCCAGAGGTATCTCGTGGCCTATGATGTTATCAGAAGATGACATAGAATTATTCTCCTGTCGCAGACCTGTGTCTTCCAACGGTCTGAGGATCTGGGGAGTCATCCCCCGCTGGATACTCAAACACAGGTCTAACAGCGAATTGTTATCTATGTCGTCAAAGTTAGTGGAACTCATTGGGTCACCACCCCTATCATCCGATGAGACGGGGTCCTCAATGATCGTAGAGTTAGTTTCTGTTAAGGGAAGGGGGGCAAAGAAACCAGTTATGGCTCCCTGTCCCGAGGGGATGGTTATGCTGGATTTTCCCTTATTATTTATTTTAGATTTTCTCATCTCATCGTTCGTCAGGGTTGCCACTTCCAATTGTTTCTTTGTCTTACGCAGATTGTACTTATTTTGTGTCATTTTCTTCCCTGGCGCTATTAGGTTTATTACAGAGATCAAGGTGCCTTCTCTCTAGCCAGTTTTCTAGATTTTGCTGCACCCAGATCCGAGCTAGATTTCAACACATAACCTGCACTGTCCTTATTAAGCTGAAGAGGCGCATAGCCAGCTGTCACCAAATCGTAGCGCTCCTCAGGCAGGCCCTCAGGCAGGCACTATGCAGGTTCAGCACACACACCCAGATGGACTCCTCACCATATGGTGGCTGTACCATTAAATCAAACCAAGGGAGGGAGACTGGGTATAAAGGTGGGGGGGGACAGGTATCTAGGGGGAGGGGGGGGAAAGGGGCTCAATTTAAGTGAGTAACACTGCTTGCTAGGCAGTGTAATCACTGCAAGTCAGTATAGCTCCCCCCTGCACTTTTTCCCCATGTGCTGATTACCCACCACAGCCTCTATCTGCTCCCACACCGAGAGGAGTCACTCTCCCACGGGCGTCCCGCGGACGGCGAAGTGCTCAGAGCAGGCTGACACTCCGGCGGCTCCCGTGTGTTCCAGCTTGCTTCCCACCAGGCTTCCCGCAGGAGGAGGTATCCAGCCGCGGCTGTACGATGAACGCCCACAGGAGCGGACAGGCACCGCGAGCAGATTCGTACGTCGTCGTACACTGGCAAGCGAGGGCGGGCTCAGGCGGGCTCAGTCTCAGTCTCAGGGTACTGAGGAAAGGACCCAGAAGGAGAGAATGAACGTCCGCGTCGACTCAAGCCGACTCAAGCCGCACCTCGTAGAATCGTAACGTCACAACGATTGAGGCCGCCTCCGAGTCTCATACAGTTGCTGTAATGCCAGATAATGAAACACTGATCATCATGTGTAACTTCTGAACCCTCTTTCCCACTGAAAAAACAAATACAGACCCAGAGTAGGCAAAAAAAATCCATGGCATAGTATGAAGAAGTAATTTTAAATTGTTTTTTATTCCTAAATCGTTATAGATAGATAACACCATTATGCATAAACATCCATAAACTTCAGAATATTCTTACACATCTAGATATGTTAATTTCACCAATATCACCAGTATATGTAAAGAACTATTTGATAAATACACATTTCATTTCAAATATTAGTTCATACTCCTGAGGTGGGATATCTTGAAACTGAGAGTTCCTAACATATCAAACTCAAAGGACAAGTAGCTGCCAGGAGGAGCACTCTGGTGGGTGTGAGAAAAGGAGGGTGCCAATCACAAGTTTCTCTCCAATCCAAAATGATTTGTCAAATGATGCTGTGTGGGTTGGGTTTATCCTACTATAAAAAGTAATGTTTCTATATAAGAAAAAAGTAACTAGACAATGGGCCTCATTACAACCCTGGCGGATTGACCATGGTGCTAATAGCACCATGGTCCATGCCGGTAACTTTCCGACTCCGCCATGGCGGAATGGGGAATTACCACCCCATTCCGAGGTTGGCGTAGTGGTAATTCCCCCTTCCGCCATGGCCTTCCCCATTCCCATTTGTGCCCCTTAGGGCATAATGGGAATGGGGAAGGCGCTAAGTACGGTGCCGCAAATTGCGGCACCATACTTAGCACCAAGGTCCCTTTGCGGCATGGGGCCTCATTACGAGTCAGGCGTTAAGGGGTTAAGGGCGCCGTAAACGGCGCCGACCCTTAACACCTGATTCCGAGGTCCCTTTGCACCATGGTGAGTTTAACGCCTGCTTTTTGCAGGCGTTAAAATCCATGGCGCTAAGGGACCATGGTGCTAATTAAGCCACCGTAATTTACAGTGGCGTAATTAGCGCCTTCCCCACTCCCATTATGCCCTATGGGGCAAAAATGGGAACGGGGAAGGGTAAAATGGGAAATGGGGATTTACCGCCCCACTCACCTTGGAATGGGGCGGTAAATCCGCCATCCACCAGGCGTTAAAATCACCATCCCGCAAAGGGACCTTGTAATCAGGCGTTAAGGGTCGGCGCCGTTTACGGCGCCGTAAAACCCTCAACGCCTGACTCGTAATGAGGGCCAATGTCCTCACTGCTTGCTGACATCATGCAATTTGGCTTAAGGCATGTATACTAAAATGTGTAGCACTGGCACAGAAAGGATTTCCTTATGAGGACAGAAGGGGAGCAGTGTAGGGCAGTACCTTCCTATCTCGATGAAAACGTGCAAATAAGAATCAGATGCTATGGTTGCCTAATAGTGATAGTCACTACTTAACATGCTCTAATTGACCACCAATTTGATTAGTACAAAATTGTTCTAATTGACTGGAGCTATAGAGATGGTTTGCAAGCAGAATTGAGGCAAGTCAATACATGTTTGATTTAACTTGTATGCGGCTCAGTTTATCACAATCTACTTCAAGCATATATGTTACTATTGTTTCTAATTGATTTTTCAACCAATAGACATATATTGATTAGGTTCAGTTAATATTTTTCAAAGCTTTGCAAACTATTGTTTCAAACCATTTTCTGAAAATGAATAATAGCTACAACTTACAGAAAAGCTGCATGGACAAAATGTCTCTCCCTCATTGAAATCCCGCTGTCTCACAAATTGTATTGTCACTACTTCACAGAAAGGATGCTCTTTGACAAAATGTTTTATTTCTCTTTCACTATAAAGTTGCTCTCTGAAACATTGTAATGGTATTCTCTGACATGAAGGCTGCTCTCTCTGAAGCATTTTCCAGGTGCGAAATGGAATAAATTGAACAAGAAAATCTGCTCTCATTGGAACAAATTAAATGAAATGTTAACTGAAAGAAGAATGATCTGTTTGTATCAACAACAAAAAAATGCATGTTTCAAGAAAAAAAGTAAAAGTGCCAAAATAGTAATAGTAATAGTAATCGCTTTTTTCCAGAAAATTGCAAAGTAAATGAAAGTGATAACAAAATAATTAGAACAGATTGCTTTGAAAAATAAAATGTGTTTGTAAAATCAGTCTAACAACTCACAGCCCTAAGGAGCAGAATAAGTGAAGGTCTACCCTTCAAATGAGGTGAAAATAATAAAAATAAAAATAAAACAAGTGACTTATAAAGTAAGTTAAGAAATGTACTGCAGTATGTCAGAAAAAAAATCTCAGTAGCTTTATGACCAAGCTTTGGCTTGATAAAACAGACCACAATTTATTTTCTTGCTTTTAAAAAATGTAAACCAAAATGTAAACATGAAACATTATCCATTAAAAACAAAAAGTGTGTTGCAGATATGGATTTTGAGGAATTGGTTTTAAAGGAAGCTCACAAAGCATAGCAGGGCTGTCTCTCTGTTCTCTATGCAACTGAATGGCTTAAGTCACAGCATGATAGCTGTATTGCATATTTTATTTAGCCATCACTATCTCAGAATTCAGTATTACCATAGAGTTTCATTTGAGCTGAGTCTAACCATCAATTCTTGATATATGCACAATAGGCTTGAATTCCTGTTTGAATGTTTTGAACCATTGTGAGCTTCATCTTAATACGTTTCACATCTTTTCAGCCAGTTTGAATCACAATTGTATCAATTCTGATTTAAGCTGGTTTGTCCATCTCTAATGCCTGTGCCATCCCAATATCAAAAAGTGGACCTTGCTAACCGAAGAGAGTCTTTGGTACATGGCAGAGGGTCATTCATTTCCACGTGTTTGTAACCCTGTGTTGGTAGGTATTCGATCCATGTAACTGCATTTACAAATGATTAATACTGTCCTGATTGAAAGCACTGTTTTTATAATTAAATGCCATAAAGTATACTCATTCTCGAAGAATACAAAATAGAGAAGCAGCGATGTTGATACAAAATTTGATTTTAGAAAGCTGACATAGAAAGTGAGTCACAGCTGCAAACTTTGTATTCCTTTTTGCACCATGCACCCTTTCCTACATTCACATTTTAGAAATCCTATCCTAGTCCAAATTATTTGTAATTATGTTGCAAATTGGAACACTTTTCATTCCCCAAAACTAAAATGAAGGATGTTGATTGTATTTTAGATTACGATTATGGTACAGTGATGTTTTGATAACATTAATTTTGCACTTACATTTTTTAATTCCCAATTGCCAATTGTTTATTGTGTATGCATTTGATGTTCTATGTTGAAAACAACATTAACTGGTGGATGGTGTAGTAAAATATCTCAGCACTATATAGAATAGTAATTTATATCGGTTTATACATATTCTTTTATGTATCTATGTGTGAATATGTGCAATACAATGGATATTTTATGTTACATGAAAATGTTAGTGAGACAACATTAGACAGGTTGCAGCATTCATTCTCAGTATTCATTGTCACAGAAACGTGACATTATTTTTAGTGTCTTAAATGTGATTTCCCCAGCATTGTGAGCTAGAGAAGCAACTGCATTACCCTAGTGTATTATATTTAAATAAAGTTGTTCTGATGAAAATTGTCTTGTCTTTTGCCCTGGATTATGGGGCAGGATTATTGCATTGGGGGTATTACATTTGTGATGTGTCGCTAGCAAATGTGTCCCTTAAAATATGAATATATATTTCTTAGATATATCCATGTCTCTCTTGGAAGGAGGTCTTTTTAGTTCTTTTTTTTACAGACTTCCACAGAATGCATGAACCAGGGAGGTCAAGGGTATACATTAAAAAAAAGGAAAAGGCCCCAAATTTAGGGAGGAAAAGGCCCCAAATTTAGGGAAAAAGTCAAATTTGATGCTAGTCTCCATTCTTTTATTGTGCAGTTTTTGGCCATGTTTTTGGGAACATCCAAATATATATTAATGAAAGTAAACAAAAGACTAAAATGTCCTCAATTCATCTGGGAAAGTTTAACATTCCTAATAGGTCTATAATAAAGGCCCTGCAACGGGCGACAGACCATTGCCATTTCTCCCAGTATCACTTTAACATGTCCTAATTTTAATATGTCCTAATGTCCTAATCATGCCAGGCAGTCCCCTGCACATTCTTCTTTTTTATTTTCCAGCCAAAAAGTTCAGGAAATAGAAAATAAAAGGAAAATGTTAACTTCTTTTGTGGGTCATCGGTATAACAGGGCGTGTTATTAAGGAGAGGAGAAAGGACATTGTAATATCTGAGGATGGTGTTGTACTCTGATAGTGAACCGCAAATATCTGTGCATCACCAAATATTGTTCAGGTGACCAACAGTAAATTGTAGATTACCATTGTAAATAGTTACCAAGTCTAAGTAACTATCACCATTTGATGTGTGAAGATAGTAGAAGTATTTTAGAATGATTGTACCTCATTATAAGTATGGTGGTCCGGAAATAAGGGTGCCGACTACCTGCTGGTTTTACCAGCAAGCTTGTAATGAGCCCCATTGATATAGATTTCCATAACATTCAAAGTCATGTAAAAGAACCGGACTGTATTGGTAGGAGCTGGGAACAATGTATCGCCGATTGCAGCAATCTCCAAAATTTACAAAATCAACGCTAGCAAAGAACAAACCCGACCCTTACAAAATGCATCACAGAAATAAACCACTAGATGAGTACCATCAGTTCTAAACTCAACATGTACAAAACAGGAATCATGATTGCGCCCAATGACCCATTGAACCAACACCACATTGCATGGTCTACTGATATGGTAAACTGATCAGAACCTTCCAAAATCATGAAAAATGAATGAACAATGACTTAGCACTCAAATTGCAATTCAATGCAGCAGCAAAGAGATGCTTCTTCCACCTACACACAATCAAGCCTATACTTCCTTTTTTCAACTTCCCACATAGAACAATTGCTGTCAATTCTTTCGTCTTGTCAAGAATAGAGTATGACAACAGAATCCATCTCTGAAATTGCAAACTACCTTACCAAAAAACGACAAAGAATACTGAATGTAGCAGCAAGACTACTTCCCAAACTCGCTAAGAGAGAACACATCAAACCAGCACTGAGAACACTAAATGTTCACAAAAACATATTTTCTTCAAAACATTCTGCATAACACACAGAGCAATCCATGGACAAGGGGCAGAATTTTTACAGGGTAAAATGTCCATCTAAAAATCAATCCGAACACTGAGGTCCAGTAACAACATATGCTTTGAACCTAGAAATTCCATTGTGGAAATCTGGGGGAACAGAGTTCTCATTCATCGCGGTATAACTTTGGAACTCGCTTCTAAAATAAATATGAACAACAGACAATTGGTAAAAACATGGCTCTTTAAAGCAATGAGCTAAACAGGAATAATCAACTAATCACAATTGAACAACCAAAACAACCAACCCGAAACATGAGCACCCAATGAAAAAAAAATTCTACCCCAGATCACCAGAGAATAGTATGAACTCGACAGATGAACATAGCCAGGGCACAAAAGGAAACAGACAAATCTCCACTAACCCTTCTAAAACACTCTAAAATACTGCATACTCACATCCAAACACTGAACAAAACACACTGAGACCTCTACTGCATAAAAAACATAAAACCAACACAAACTGGCATACTCTGCAGTACCCATCAGGAAGCTAAACCAATTACGCACATCACTCATATACACTCATACACCAAACACCATATAAAGTCTGCCAACTAAAAACAGACCAGCACACAGTGACTGATTTTTCTGAAATGAAGCTACAAAAGCACATCAAAGCTCTCTTGGGCTTCCCCCTCTCAATCCCACTAACAGAGTCCTCCCAGCTCTCCTTCTTTTTCAGATCCGCCAGACTGTCTAGAGTCCATGACAATGGCAGCAGTGTCCAGTATAAATCACAATAACATAACATAACATAACATCAAACACTTGTGTTTAGGTGAACACTACATAGCTTAAGTATTAGAAGCCCTGAGAAACCGAGAAATGTTTACACAATGTTTCTGCACAAATTCAGAAAACAGCATGTTCCACAAAAATGTACAAAATAAAAAAAAATCTTTGCAAAATTATTCAGGTATTCTCAAAGTAAACTTACCTGGGATTTGGAAACCACTTCAGAATTATGTGATGTCACAGATTTGAGAAAGGGTTGAGTAACATGTGACACCTAAAAGGTAAAGACATGAAATTAGCCAAAGATCTTGTGAACTTTGAAACGTATGCAACACCTTTTTTTGCACAGTTTTGCGAAATGAAGGGGTAACCTTAGAGACATGCAATCAGCGTTTGACTAGAAGAAAATGTACATAAAGTTGCATCTATCATGTGACATGTAACAGGTGACTGAATTCCAACCTTCTCTTTAGGAAAGAGAATTATTTTTTAAAGATCTATACATTCTATATGTACAATGTAATATATATTGTAACATATCATTCCAAGTATGTGTTCCATGTATGTATTGCTACCTTCTCTCAAATGTGGCCACAAACAGTAGATTTTGAGACAAAGGCTTGCATTACATATATCTGATTTGCCTCATTGTTTGTGCACCAAGTGCATGTCACAGGAAAGTTTACATGGTGCACAGGTCACTTTGCTCTGTTGGATTTGTTTTCATGTTCACGACACAAGTCCTATGGAGTAATAAGAAGGCTTGTTTCTGCAGAATGAGGCAATCTCTATTCTTTTACCTTGGATAGCACAAACATTTGGCCAACTAAGGGGTGGTGTTAAAATTGTGTTCCCCAATTAGCAGCTTGGAAACTGAGCAAAAGAGGTCCAACTAACCCTATGGGTGAGCCCTAAATGAGCGCCAGAGCTACCACAGTGAACACCCATAAAGCTGATGTCAGACAGCATAACAAAGATATATGTGTGTATGCGTGTGTGTGTGTTGTCATCCATTTTAGTACTTACATATGTGACAGAGTGTAATTGCGAATGCGCTTGCAATGCCTAACTGCACCCTACTTCTTGCATTTCTTCTAATTGAAGTTTTCACATATGTTTGCTGATGCTGCAGTGTCCATTCTTGACTCTACCCATGTCTACTCTTGATTATTTTCCCCCTCATATCCTTTCCATCACTTCTGTAAATCTCTGTGGCAGTGCTTTCCTTGGGCCTTCTCTCCCTTCAAAGTTCTCTCCACCTTGCCAAACTACGCTGGAACACATATAGATGGACTCAACAAATGCATAGAATGGTTTGTCCTCATGTGCGACTATTAAGACAGATACTCGTATGTTGTGTATAACATCAGATTTCAACATAATCGCATTGATTGTTTATTTTTTCATTAGGAGACTCTATGCAGTCTAATGCAGAAGCAATTTCTAGTGTGGTAGCTGTATTGTTTACTGAATACATACATCAAGATTATCAAATGCATTGCTGCTACTTCTGATTTTTTCCCCATTTGCACCTTTGAAACTGAGTGGTCAAGTCTTGCATCTGGTATAAACTAAAAGAACGGTTGCATATGTTTGATATCATCTGCCAGTATGCTGTTGTATTGAACATCTTTCACACCAAGCCAGAGTAACAGTTTGTCAGTGCTTTGGAAGTTTTTTAAGTGGCACTTTTCAATATGGATTTAACGAACATGTGGTGAGTGTTAATTATATTTGATTAACAGTTTATAAAGGATTATTGATTAAGTAGAAATAGATTTATTTGCTTTACACTGAATTTTTTCAGAGGCTGTGTCTGTATAAAGCAACCTACTTAGTGGTGTCTTTGAAATGACAGACATTTCTGTATGCATTATATCTGCCTATATGGTAAAATGGAAACTCATTATGCTTTGAAAGATTTCTTTATGGATTAATGATTGTTTGAAATTAAGCTCATTCACTTTCTTCTGCATTGCAAAGATGTATTTATGTTAAGAAATGTATTGCAAGGCTAACCTACTCAGTGGTGTTTGTGAAGTGGTGAACATGCTTGAATGCCTTAAATCTGGTTGTAGGATACATCTAAATCTTTTCAAGTTCTAATTGATAGTTCCACAAATAATTCACATAGCTCTATACAATGTGTGGCACTTTCTAATCCAATATCAGAACAAGTCTTGTCCTCAAATTTTAGTCAATTGTACAACCAGACAGATGTTTTGCTAGAAAAATGGGATATACCAAAAAAAGAAAAATGGGTTATCCCTTCCTTTGTTAGTCAAATCAAAAATATTACACAGAAATGAAGTAATTTGAGGACTCCAGGCCCAAATGGTCTATACAAAAGGCTTTTTAAAGCTAATCCAGATCTGTGGAAGGCCATTTTGTAAGTATCATAATTCAATCATCATGATTAAACAAACCCCTCCATCCTTGAAAGAGGCCTACATGTTTTCTATATTTAAGAAAGGAGCCAGGGACCTTCCGAAAAAATGCTGCCTGATCGTGTTGTTAGACGCGGATGGAAAGATTTTTGGCTCGGTCTCTCTTCTTTAGAAGAATGGCCAAATAGGTCTGGTATCTTGAAACCGAATCAATTAGGTTTCAGGAAAAATGTAGGAACAAACATTGGGGGGTGGGTGCTAGAACATGTCCAACAACTAGCATGGGAGCCGGCTCATAATGAAATCCACTGAATATCGGTTGATTTGGCCCTTGCCTTTGACATGGTTAATAGGAAACTTGCAGAGTGGGGGCTCCAAAAGGGTCTAATAGAATCTCTTATACACCTACATGACCATACTACTCTTAGGGTAAGACTGAACATTGAGGGTGAGCTTTCCTCAGAAATTATGATGAACAGTGGTCTCAGACAAGGGTGTATACTTGCTCCCTTCTTATTTAACACATACATGGCAGACCTAGGTGTGTATCTCAAACCTGCATCCTTTGTTGCCCCTAAAGTCCTGGTCACTAATATCCACTGGGTCACCTCGGCAGATACCATTATCCTACTAGACTGCACAAAGGTGGGGATCCAAAGACTTTTGAATACATTGGAAAGGTACTACAGTGAAAACAACTTGACTATAAATATGATGAAAAACCCAATTAACCAGACTTAGAGTGGGGAAATGATCAAAGCAAAAGTTTCTTTGGTTGGGGGAGGCAAAGGTGGTGGAAATAAATACCTTAAAATACTTGGCATATGATATTTTTAACAACTAAAATAAGAAACTCATAATGACGGGTTTTTCCAACAAAGCAACTGTTGCAGTTGCACAAATGCAAAATTTCAATTTGAAGTATGGTACGTTTTCAATCATCACATTGTTAAAATTCTATAAGGCAAAGAGGTGTCCGGTCATTTGGTCGAAAATAAATGGTCGAATGACCATTTGATCGAATCAAAATGGTCGAAAAAAAGGGTCGAATTTATTTATTTATTTATTTATATATTTATTTTTAGGTTTGGTTGCTTAAAAAATATTTTTTTTAAATTCAACCTTTTTTTTTCGACCATTTTACATCGATCATTTGGTTTTCGACCAAATGACTGGTAACCGGGCCAAGATTGTCCCAATGTTGATTTATGGGGCTGAAATCCACTACAGCCTTCTGCAGTAAGAATTCCATCACCTTGAGGGCTGCATACGGAAGAAGGTCCTTAGGCTACCGAAATCCATTGCAATGTGTGCATCCATTGTGAACTAGGCTTTTTATTTCTGGAAGCTCATATTTTTGGGAGGAGAATTTTGCTCTGTTACAAATTTAAAAATCCCCTACCCTCCACACTGTTTGCTGACTTTGAGTAGGGGGGTTTGTCAAAAAACAATAGTTTGATTGATGACACTGCAAATAAACTGCTGGAGTGGGATTTGAGAGGGATCCTTTTAGAAAAACTTCCTGTGACATACAAACAGATAGTATGGTGAGCAAATTGGTGCAGAACAAGTATTTTCAAAAGTTAAGTCAAGACCATAAGAAATTGGGAGTCTGAGCATAGTATTTATGCAGATTTCCGGCGTGGAAGTGGGTTACACCATGTTAAGATTTTGATTGGACATTTTGCCCACTTGGGCAAACAAGATCAAATGGGACAAAGATGTCGGATATCTGCAGACTCTGTTCCTTAGAGCGAGAAACTATTCATCACCTCCTCTTAGATTGCACTGATCTGACTCCATTGAGAGTGACCTGATTTAAAAAGTACATAAACATTTATGGGGGCTCTACAGCAAGGGTCCTATGGAATGTGTGCTGGGCTAAGCTCCCATAATCCCTTAGTAAATCACTGTACCAATTTATGGTAATGATAAAATAAGTGGAATAAGGATTATATGTTTTAAAAGGTTAATGAGAATCTATTTTTTTTTTCCATTTGGATTTCTCAAACTATGGGGTATGTTATATAATTGTACTGTTTTAATTTTTGATATTTTAAACTGTATTTTAAGATATTTTAAGATGTGACATTGTTGTTTAAAATATGTATAGACTTTAAGAAATGTGCTGTTGTATGGTGAATTTGTGTAAAGTTTTAACTTGGTTTAGAACTATATGCACAATAAACAGTTACAAAAATAATTCACATAATGACTCTCTATATACACATCCAGCTTTTTGTGTGTCATATATATTTGTGAAATATGGTTGCTTAACTTGTTGCAATGGGGTTTTTCTAATTAGTTGTTTTTCTTATTCGTGTTTTTTTGTATTTTGTCCACCAGACTTCAAGAGGACCATGCCTTTCAAAAATGTGGATGTGATCAAAAGAAGTGTTCATTAGTCAGCAATAACTAGTTTGGATGCCACTATTTTGCAAGAATTTCAGCAACACATATTTCTCAATTCCTTTGCTGGTATAACTTTTGCCTATAATTATTGGTATTTAGGGGCAGAACCAATGTACATTTTTACCAACATACATTGGACAATCTTGATTTTCTACAGATTGCCAGATAAACTATTTTGCCATTTACCATTTACATTTACATACTTGTTGTGTTTGTACTTATTGTGAACTGATTCTCTATCATGTATGTGATGTATGTATGCAATTCTCTTTAGCTATGTATGATTCTTTTTTCACTTTAATGATTATTTGCACTGGTGTGCATTAACTCGTATTTATGGACTCTTAATTGTGTGTTTTTAATCTGTTTGAAATACATCATTAAAGTACTTATGTTTCAATGAATTCCAAACTCCCTTTTACAAGTGATAATTTGCTTATGAATTCATCCCATGAAGATCCTTTTTCTGGTATTGTATACCACATTTCTCTTTAACACCAGCATACAATTCCTCCACATTATTAAGACGTTTATTTATGTTGGCACATCAAAAGCAATCATTAGAAATATTACATTTAAAAACCTTTGTAGTGTCCCCAATCAAAAATATGAAATAGTGTATATTATGAGTGAAAGCTATATCCATCTAAACTGGTTTAGTACAGTTGAAACAGAACAAATTAACCCCCTTTTAGACTTTTTACTTATAGAAGATGCTGCAGCCAAAAAATAAAAAAAACGTATACAAACGATGTAAATACAATGCATGTTCAGCGCAGTTTTCCAAAGGTGGGTGATGTCATATTTTGAAATAAACATGTATTAATCGGGGTACCCCAGTTTTGACTCCAGGCCAGCTATATTGCATAAGATAACCAAACAATTTTCAGTTGATATAAAGTAATGATTAATAGACTCTTCTACACTTAAGCCCCTTTCTGCAAGACTATAAACAATTGTTTGTTCGATGAATAACAAATGCTCCATGTCTACAGAACTATCATCCTCATCTGAGGGTGACAAAGCAGTTTACCATGTCCTCCCTTATATCATAAGGTCTCGAGAGGATAGCTCAGAGGCACCACACTCACCTTGGATGTAAAATGATGCGGAGCAACCAAGGTTCATTCCCTGTGTCTGCAGTTAGAAACCTTTGGGTATTAAGTGCATTATAAACAACCAATTATAATTATAATAATTATAAGGAAGACAGGTCCAACAGAATTGATTGGCTTTGGGGCCTTCATCAAGTCATTTAAAGAAAGAGACATAACAGAATAGTTTTGCTTTTTACTTTTCTTTGGACCTAGTCAATCAAAATCATCTAGACCTTCCAGTGCTGCAAATCTATTTAGACATGGAAAAAAAACTTGAAGTTCGTGGGTTACAGATCAAAGCTTATGGTCTTTAATTCCAGTAAGTTCCCTACAATTCAAGTAAGATAGTATAGAGATTTTCTGAATGCTTCCCTGATTGAATGGTGGGGGATAAAAGTGTCCTAATCATACTTTTTTTTTAATTAACTAATTTAATAGGAACACAACCAGGACCTGATCCCAAATATAGCAAGTGTTTCACCAGTGGGGGGACTTTTAAGTGAGAATTGCAGAACCATTGATTCAATCCTTCTAGATTTGGAAGAGCCATGCCACCCTTCTAGCCATCAAAGAATCAGTTGATTTGACAAAAGACCAAATACTAATGGAAATCAGCCAATGAAATTCCTTGTTCAAAGAGACACTGATGACTAAAATAGGATCATTCTTTAAAAGAAAGTACATAAGGTGTACATGTAGGAGGCAAATTAAAAAATGTCTCAGGCCCCCTCACTGCATGATTTGGCATCATGTCCAACACACCAGGGTCAACAGTTGAGATAGTACCTACATCCATATGTAATACAGATGTAGTAACATTGGTGTTCACAATACATCCAGATTAGTGTGGTATTGTTGATTGCAATCCGATTACTATAATTATTGATGTTTGCACTGCGACAAGTCCAGGGTGTCCGTCCCTTCTCCCCAAGAGGTAGCCACCCCCTTTGAGGATAGGGAGGTGAGCCTGCTAAACAAGACCCTCCCTAGTTGTCTGTGCAAGTGGGACCTCACTGGTGTTGATTCCCCTGTTGGGGACAAAGACTCCCATTCCCATGAGGAACTCCCTATGAGAGAAACACTATCAGCCTATATGTGAATAAATATGCCAGTACTTACTGCTGTATCACTTTCAATAATAAGTAATACAATTCCCATCTCCTTGCCTTTAGGCAATGCTGGATTTCACCTAACCAACAAAGAGAAATTAAATACCCCTTTAGGAGTCGGCAGCACTTTTAAAGAGATGAAGAACCCAATGAGAGGCAGAGAGATCCATAGGAAGATAGCGTCTGAAGAAGGAACACCCTTGAGGGGCAGAGTGCTGCTGGGTAGAGGAGCCTGCACCAGTGTGAGTGAATTGAAGAAGCAAAGACACACGCCAGAAGGCAGACAAACAGAGCAGTAAAGCAATACAGCAGGAATGGGGTTACGAGGACCGTCCCTCTTGGTGGCATGACCACAGAGTTCCCATGGTGGGCTAGGAGCCCAAAAAAAATGCTGACACTGAGTGCATGTGGAGGCAAGAGTCTGCCACTCTGCCTGGGTGCACAGCAACCACAGCGGCAGGCAGGTTGAGAACCAGAGATGCAGACAGACCAGAGAGACCGGAGAAACCAGACAGCGGAACCAGGGGAAGATGCCACGACAATATGTCAAAACCAGAGAACCAGCACGACGCTGAAGAAGGTATCAGGGTGGTCCAGGGAAGTGGGAGGAAACTGGAAACAAGTTAACTAACTGTGAATGTAGGTTAAGGGAGCCCGAGAAAGCTGAAGTGTGTACATTGGCGAAGGCCATGAGTGCTGGCGAAGGCCATGAGAGCTGTCAAGTATAAGGAATCATGAAGGACTAGAGGGCCCTAAAAGAGACACTGTGAAAGTAATTAATAGAAGAGAACTCAAAAGGGTATTAAGCAATATAGCACAAGAAGAATGTAAGGGGGATTGGAAGAAGGATATACTTGTGCAAGGAGGATTAAGGAATGTTAATTATTGACTTTAAACAAAAACAAAACAAGTTTCTTTTCATTTCATTTGAAACTAAGAACACTGCCCTCAGAAGTTGCCCACTGAAATTGGTCAAGAGACATCTTAACCAGAAGCACAGTGCTGTGGTCTTTGGGTACTTTTTCCGTAATGGTACGGCCAGATGAAATTAGGTTTTGGACAAGGGACGTTTTGGAGATTTTGGACAACTTGCGACCACCTGTAGTTTAGTTTCTTAGGAAGGGGCAATCCCCTTAGTGATAGTGATAGCTAGGCCTTTTCATATTTTATTTAATGAAGAGCCATTTGAAAATGCCATCAGTGTGTCTGACACCTTCCTCTGGTTTGCCACAGTGCCTATTGAAGCCTTGAATACATGAGGTAGGGATACACATGTATGTAGTCATTTACTGTTCTGCCGTTGTTAAAGGTGTAATTAAGACAGTACATCTGATGCCACTTTTCCAATATTGGCCGAACTGGATAAGAGGAATTTGATTAATTGATCTTGACTTGGACCCTCTTGGACAAATCAATTGGCTAAAGACTACTTCATTACTCCTCTCCCAACCTTTTAAAGATGAATCTCTCACAGACAGAGCGGAAGTATGGGAGTCAGGTGGAGGTGAACACTGGAGCAATGTTCAGATAAGACTGACTTGCACTTTAGAGAACTATATTTAATGGGGCCAGCTGAGGTTTGTACTTGGGCACTTTCAGTAGCTAGTGATTGTATTTTTCTAGGATGCCCAGGACCTACAGCATTCACTAAGGATGAATGAAATTAAGCTGGGCAATTTGATGATTCCCTTCTCTGCACCTTTAGCGCTTGAGTCCATCATAGGAACGGCAATGGTGCACAAAGTTGCACAAAGTGTGACAAATAGGCTGTGGTTGCTGCAGTCGAGGGAATCAGGTTTCAGTCATAGTAGTTAGTAATATTTAATGACTTTTGTTTTTGCTAAAGTTATCATGTTTATTAAATAGAGCACGTTCCACGGTGCAATTGTGATTTTATGTATATTGTGCATTGCTACTCGATTTTATTCTCAATTTGTGAACCCTTATTTAAGACCTTTCTTGCTAATTACACAAATCCCAAAAACGAAGTGGGTTTTACATGAAATGGAAGCTGGGTTAAATAAAAAGTACATATGCTATTACATTTGTATTCACATTTCTATTTATAAACCAGGTAACAATTATTTTGTTGAGCCAACTGTTCAACACTATGCTGAACATTCAGGAAGTGGAATGCTATGTGAATCCAACCCAGGATTCCGTTAAAGTGAAGGAATCACCAATGGCCAAACCTGGTGGTTTGGTACCCTACTTATCTCAGGGAACGACCAGTAATTACCATGTGGGTGTTATGGAGCTCTGTGGCTGGGCCTCGCGAGCACACCGCCGCACATAAAGAATGACAGCCGCGGTATTCATCACTTCAGAAGGCCCGGCTCTGCTCTGACTAAAAGAGCACCAAGCCGGCCTCTGTATTCTTACATGCGCGTGATGACACGCTATTCACGTCATACAACACTGGTGACACAGATGGGAAACACTTCCTCTAAGGTGTCTTCCCCCCTTCAGCCCTGAATGACACCATCCCTACCCTTGTTGACCAAACATACCCTTTGTCAACCTAATGATTTGCTTCCCTGTATGATAGGCTCCCTACATTCTTTTTTCAAGACCCACAATAATGGGAATATGTCTTGAAGCCCCCCTCCCAACACTGTAGTTAAAAATAAGCAAGCATATAAGGCATGTGCAATGAACAAAGATGAAGGAGAGCATCTCATCATAATAATTGCAAATGATTGAACTCTTCTAGGGGGACCTACCCGGACCTACATATCCTAAATGCCAACAAAATGTGTTACACAAAAGGCTATATTTCATTTCTGTAGACAATCTGCCTGTATTGATGATTAATATCGTGAGTGACTTCCCGGCATTGAAAGTTAATGGACCACATTCAACATCTTGATTTATTAGATTAAATAAAACAGAATATTCTTATTAGAAACAGCCTTTTTATTGTCCCATGTTTTGAGATGGGATATCATGTTATAATCGGGTATTAGATGTGTGATATCTCACCATAAAAAGAGCAAAACCATAAAAGGGTGATATGTTCCATATATAGAAGTAATTACAATCTTAAGATATTTATTTTTTAGCTCAGAGGACAGTACTTGAATTAGCCAAAACATACAATGCTTCCTAGTTATCCCCTGAAGAGGTATCAGTGGTGTCCTAAGCAGAGGTGTATTCATGTATGATGGGTGTTCTTATTGAACGAGGAGGAGAGGAGAAAAAACATATAAATGATTGCTCCTTAGTTAGTGTTCACTCTGCAATGGAGATGTAGTCTTGTCAATTGTTCCCTGGAACATTCTCCACTTTTTGTTTCCTGTCAGTTGTTTACTGATACTTCTGTTTGATAACATTGTTATTCTGTTATGTTTAAGCATATAACCTATGTTGGGAGAGAGGTAGTTTATCCCACCCCTCTCACCATTCCTGCATGCATGTATCTCACTTGTGCTGAAGGTGGGAGATGTTCCCCTTTTCCCCCAACTGTAATCTGTGTTAATCACCTACTAATTAGTAACAATGAAATCATGTAATTAGGCCTTACTAACGTGCAAAGACTCAATTTTAGGTAGTTTGCCAGACACTATCTTCTACTAGATCCTAAAAGAACCTCTAAAAGCCTGTCTCTCACTGTGTCCTGCGCATCACACCACCAGACCAGGCTCCAACCCCACTGCCTCCTGCCAGCTTCGCACAAACCCTGTTCTCATGGAAGTTTAGCTGTTCATTGTTGCAACCTTCAGTGGAGTCCCAGAACAGATGAGCTCACTGCACTGTGTGAGACCAGAACAGGTCCCTGCCTGAGGCCCATCCATCTCCACTAACCTGCTTGTGTCCCCTACCCTGCTAAAGTGTAAACTACCAGGCCCATGCCCCTGTGCTCTTTGATACAGTTACACATCTGACCCTCTGTACTGGCCAAGTGAAGGCCCCCACCGAGGGCCCAGACACTCATATATTCTTTCTAATCCTAATACTTCTCTATTTGTATCATGAGGCATCAGGCAGATCAATAACCTCCAAGGTGTGCACCTGGGTTGGGGATTCTGGTTTTATGGGTACCGGGGCGCAGAGTGTACAATGCCTGCCTATAACTTGTACCTGAAATGCAAGGAAGTAGCTCTCCAGCTCAAACGCTGTACAGGACCACAACCCATCCTAACACAGATGGAGGGCAGCTATGAAAGACTTCTGTTCATGCTTGCATGGAAAGGTTGTTTAGCATCCCTTCAAGGAAATAATAAAATTGAATACCTTTGGAATTACAAAGACGTTCGTATTAAACTTAGAGAAAATGTTATCCAACAAACAGTTCGTCTACCACTGGCACTATCCCCTCTTTCATTCCATCTGCCCCACACTTATTGACCTTTGATGTATCCTATCTAAAGATGTCTGGATATCAGCAACATTGAAACACTTTGCCCAATATTTTTATTAGTGTATACTTTTCTTATTCAAATTTTAAAAGAAAGGACTGAATGTAAATATTAGAAAAAAGGAGTGTCATCCCTCTCTGCATTTCCCTCCTCTTTGCTTCCCAGATTGTGCAATACACCTTTTGTGTCCTTTTAGCTCGCCTGAGTTGGGGAAGATTGACACATTTTGTATATTTAGTGTTACCATGCAGATCTGCACTTCCTTATATTGTTTAAAGAATTTATTTGCAAGGAAGTATAAATGATGCATAACCTTGCCATGGAGCCATTGAGAGATAACAGTTTTGAACTTCTTCATCTGTACAATAAGCTTGTTACATGAAGGCTTCAAGCGGCATCATCAAAAGACACCATTATCTATTTGAATTCAAATGTCCCTTCCTTAATGTGTTAGATTATCTTTCACATTACTTAGCACATAAAAGGATATCAACGCTGCATATTTTAAACTCATAAAGCAATCATCTGTAAATTCATTGCTGCTGTGTAAAATGAGAGTGTAAATGTTCTCACAGGCTTTTGACGATGCTGCATGCCAGCAGGGCAGAAGAAACAACTGGGGGGATAGGAGAAATGCTCCTTTTCACACCAGTACCTGGGGAAGCAGGATGAGCTTGGTGAAATCCATGCTGGATCATGCTGGATCATTTGAGGATCAGGAGAGAGGCCTTCTACAGACCTCTGACCTTGGCCCTAAAACTTTTCTGACACCAAGGGTTGCCATATCCTGTGGCTGGGAAACTGATGGGGATGTGTACCGCCATCCTCGTAATGAGGCCCATTATCCATTAACAATCTGCTATTTATATAAAAATAGCATCAGCTATTGCCATCCCTCCTCCCCACTGCTGTAATCAAGGAGCATAAGAAACACTACCCCCTACTGTTAGGCACAATCATATGCAGTACCCTTTAGGAACACCGCACACAATTAAAACAACAAGGGACAGTACACATTTCCCTTTGATACAAGCCTGTACTACACAGTAAAGTGGTAGCGATGGTGAGCAGCCAGACTTATCTCAAGAGGAAGGTGAGCAGTATCAATAGTTACACAAAGGACAGCCATTACTATGGTTCAAACAAACACTGACTCAAGGTTTCTGAGTAAAAGAATATACATTTATTTACACATCAGTTGTAAAACAATTCACTAAAGTAAAGCAGTAGAAAATCACACTCTTAATGTACTAGACACCACCCAATACATTTTAGACAAGCTAAGCTGAAAATGAAGTGTGAGCAAAATGGCACTCCAGCAATTTAAAAAGGGAGGGAAAGACAAGGTTATACAAAAATTGACCAGCACAACAAGTAAGTAAGCATGGCAATCTAGAAAAGCCTACTACGGTAAGGAAGTTAAATCAAGATGCCTGAGCCAAAGTCAATGGACCAGAGTCTTTGCAGAGGATCACACAAATCAGAATATTGTGCGATTAAGTCTTTACCAAGAGTTTGGAACAAAGCTGGTCGGAAGAAAAGTTACTTTAAAGGATAGAGAAGGACAAGCCCTCGGATTGGCAAAAGATTTCAAACACTTTCACTGCGGTCGGACGGAACGAACAACCGGGTTTGAACAGTACCTTAAATGAAGAAGAAGGCTGTAGCTGAGGCAGAAGTTCCAGGCAGGTCCTGCAGGCTCACGGTTCCTGAAGCGACTGTCGGACTGACACGAAGTAGGAAGACAGGAGGGCCCTGCACTGCCCACAAAAGAAACCAGCAGCAAAGCAAAGCAATGAATAAAAGGTGCGCTCCTTTAAACCCAGGGAGTCTCAAACCCCTCCCTCAAATCCTGTCCCCCTCAGACATTCAGGTGCCTAAGGATGACTCTGTGCAGAAGCCCACCAAAGGACATCGAACAAAGGAACCAAACCTGGTTTGGCATCCTGAGTAAAACATGAGAAAGACCTTTACAAAAAGAAATGGGGAATAAACCCAGCCGGAAATAAATACAAGTAAATGGGGTCCATTGGATTTAAGTTTGAGGCTACTAACTTAGCCTAAAAAATAACCAAGGCTAATTAAATAGACTGCAGTAGAAAAAAAGAGTAGATAACACTGCCACCAGCCAAATCCCAAAGAAAGGGGAACAGAATAATGTTACATGAGAAACAGACAAAACAGGATAATTATTAACCCTTTCCAGAACTCTATGTAAGATAGTTTGTACTAGGTCTGTGAATTTGAAAAGACTAATAAAGTCAATGGTAACTTTACATGTTCTGGGAGACAGAAGTCAGTCCCAAAAAATTGAGTTTGAAGTGGGAAGTCTGAAAAAAGGCAACCCTGTGTCACTGCACTGAGGGTGCTGTGAAACACACAGTAAAAAGATGATGCCTATGGAGTAGGTGAGGCTCCACAGTCTATGAACACAAACATGTTAAACACACACAGCAAAACACATGTAGGAGTGGGAAAAAAGGCTCACACTCTTACCAGGTGGAAAAAATAAATCCTAAAAATCCAGCAAAGCTGCTGAGGGACTTTAGCCATTCTGGAGAATTCTCCCTAACACCAACCTTAGAAATAGCACACGTGCAACGCTTTCCCATGTCCACCTGCCCCGCCATATTAGTATTTGGTGCCTCTTCCCCCATTTCCCTCCCCACCTTTCGTTTTTAGCTCTCCTGCCAAAAAATAAAAATACATCAAAAAACAACAAAATAAATGTTCCGTTAGGAAACACCGTTCACAGTTAAAAAATAGAACTAAAAAAACATATAGACTCCATCTACTTTACATTTCTCAGTAAAGTACATAGACTCAGTAAGATTTTCCATCATTTCCATTGTGTTATACTAATGGGAATATTGTGGCGTTCATCCCCCATTCCAGGAACTGGAACTGTGGATACTGGCCCAGCAGCCCAAGTTATCAGCCGAAGCGAAGCGAGGGTGGATAACGAGGTCTCCGGACCATTATCCCCCCATTCCAGCCCCTGTAATGAGGGATGAAGGCTAATTAAATAGACTGCAGTAGAAAAAAAGAGTAGATAACACTGCCACCAGCCAAATCCCAAAGAAAGGGGAACAGAATAATGTTACATGAGAAACAGACAAAACAGGATAATTATTAACCCTTTCCAGAACTCTATGTAAGATAGTTTGTACTAGGTCTGTGAATTTGAAAAGACTAATAAAGTCAATGGTAACTTTACATGTTCTGGGAGACAGAAGTCAGTCCCAAAAAATTGAGTTTGAAGTGGGAAGTCTGAAAAAAGGCAACCCTGTGTCACTGCACTGAGGGTGCTGTGAAACACACAGTACAAAGATGATGCCTATGGAGTAGGTGAGGCTCCACAGTCTATGAACACAAACATGTTAAACACACACAGCAAAACACATGTAGGAGTGGGAAAAAAGGCTCACACTCTTACCAGGTGAAAAAAATAAATCCTAAAAATCCAGCAAAGCTGCTGAGGGACTTTAGCCATTCTGGAGAATTCTCCCTAACACCAACCTTAGAAATAGCACACGTGCAACGCTTTCCCATGTCCACCTGCCCCGCCATATTAGTATTTGGTGCCTCTTCCCCCATTTCCCTCCCCACCTTTCGTTTTTAGCTCTCCTGCCAAAAAATAAAAATACATCAAAAAACAACAAAATAAATGTTCCTTTAGGAAACACCGTTCACAGTTAAAAAATAGAACTAAAAAAACATATAGACTCCATCTACTTTACATTTCTCAGTAAAGTACATAGACTCAGTAAGATTTTCCATCATTTCCATTGTGTTATACTAATGGGAATATTGTGGCGTTCATCCCCCATTCCAGGAACTGGAACTGTGGATACTGGCCCAGCAGCCCAAGTTATCAGCCGAAGCGAAGCGAGGGTGGATAACGAGGTCTCCGGACCATTATCCCCCCATTCCAGCCCCTGTAATGAGGGATGAAGGCTAATTAAATAGACTGCAGTAGAAAAAAAGAGTAGATAACACTGCCACCAGCCAAATCCTAAAGAAAGGGGAACAGAATAATGTTACATGAGAAACAGACAAAAAGGGATAATTATTAACCCTTTCCAGAACTCTATGTAAGATAGTTTGTACTAGGTCTGTGAATTTGAAAAGACTAATAAAGTCAATGGTAACTTTACATGTTCTGGGAGACAGAAGTCAGTCCCAAAAAATTGAGTTTGAAGTGGGAAGTCTGAAAAAAGGCAACCCTGTGTCACTGCACTGAGGGTGCTGTGAAACACACAGTAAAAAGATGATGCCTATGGAGTAGGTGAGGCTCCACACCCTATGAACACAAACATGTTAAACACACACAGCAAAACACATGTAGGAGTGGGAAAAAAGACTCACACTCTTACCAGGTGAAAAAAATAAATCCTAGAAATCCAGCAAAGCTGCTGAGGGACTTTAGCCATTCTGGAGAATTCTCCCTAACACCAACCTTAGAAATAACACACGTGCAACGCTTTCCCATGTCCATCTGCCCCTCCATATTAGTATTTGGTGCCTCTTCCCCCATTTCCCTCCCCACCTTTCGTTTTTAGCTCTCCTGCCAAAAAATAAAAATACATCCAAAAACAACAAAATAAATGTTCCTTTAGGAAACACCGTTCACAGTTAAAAAATAGAACTAAAAAAACATATAGACTCAATCTACTTTACATTTCTCAGTAAAGTACATAGACTCAGTAAGATTTTCCAACATTTCCATTGTGTTATACTAATGGGAATATTGTGGCGTTCATCCCCCATTCCAGGAACTGGAACTGTGGATACTGGCCCAGCAGCCCAAGTTATCAGCCGAAGCGAAGCGAGGGTGGATAACGAGGTCTCCGGACCATTATCCCCCCATTCCAGCCCCTATAATGAGGGATGAAGGCTAATTAAATAGACTGCAGTAGAAAAAAAGAGTAGATAACACTGCCACCAGCCAAATCCTAAAGAAAGGGGAACAGAATAATGTTTCATGAGAAACAGACAAAAAGGGATAATTATTAACCCTTTCCAGAACTCTATGTAAGATAGTTTGTACTAGGTCTGTGAATTTGAAAAGACTAATAAAGTCAATGGTAACTTTACATGTTCTGGGAGACAGAAGTCAGTCCCAAAAAATTGAGTTTGAAGTGGGAAGTCTGAAAAAAGGCAACCCTGTGTCACTGCACTGAGGGTGCTGTGAAACACACAGTAAAAAGATTATGCCTATGGAGTAGGTGAGGCTCCACAGTCTATGAACACAAACATGTTAAACACACACAGCAAAACACATGTAGGAGTGGGAAAAAAGACTCACACTCTTACCAGGTGAAAAAAATAAATCCTAGAAATCCAGCAAAGCTGCTGAGGGACTTTAGCCATTCTGGAGAATTCTCCCTAACACCAACCTTAGAAATAACACATGTGCAACGCTTTCCCATGTCCACCTGCCCCTCCATATTAGTATTTGGTGCCTCTTCCCCCATTTCCCTCCCCACCTTTCGTTTTTAGCTCTCCTGCCAAAAAATAAAAATACATCCAAAAACAACAAAATAAATCTTCCTTTAGGAAACACTGTTCACAGTTAAAAAATAGAACTAAAAAAACATATAGACTCAATCTACTTTACATTTCTCAGTAAAGTACATAGACTCAATAAGATTTTCCAACATTTCCATTGTGTTATACTAATGGGAATATTGTGGCGTTCATCCCCCATTCCAGGAACTAGAACTGTGGATACCGGCCCAGCAGCCCAAGTTATCAGCCCAAGCGAAGCGAGGGTGGATAACGGGGTCTCCGGACCATTATCCCCCCATTCCAGCCCCTGTAATGAGGGATGAAGGCCTTTAGCAGCCTAGGTTCCCAAAGCGGGAACCCAGGGTGCCAAAAATCGATTTTCCAAGATGGCCACTATGGAAAGGGAAGGTGGGGTTCCATACAGGGCCCCTCTTCGTTTTCCATGGCAGCATGCAGAAGGCAAAGAGAAAACCCTATGAACTATTACTATGAGCACATTTTTCTTCCCTGTCAAACCTATCCCAATTTCAAACAACTTTACCACAAAGCGGGTCCAAGGTGGACATGGCCACTTTAGCCCCATGTGTTGTCCCTCGTGGTCATGACTAGTAGCCAGATTGTCCGGATCATGACCTTATTCCATGACCCGGAAAATCTGGCCACTGCCCATGGCTACCGGCTATACCTCAGTCACCAAAAAGGTATATCACTATTTTTGGTACCTACATTATGACACTTGTTCAAAAATAAAACACGGGTACATTTGCATAACCATGCTTTCAGATCCTTGCCAATGCCCCTTCCACAAGTTTGCTGGAAATCCACACGCTTTATTTTTTCAAAAGTGTCAAATGTATGCACATACAATAGTCATATAACCTAGCCCCCACTTGACAAAATCCATATAGACTTTATGAAAACGTATATATCTAGATCTAAAATCTGTTTACAAACTTTTGTGTAGATACGTCAAATTGCACAACATTTATAAGCCTTTACAATATTTTGGGACCCCCTGTCTAATTTTGCCCCCTCCTGATAAAATCCCACCAAACATTGCAAAAACATGTGTATCTAGATCTATAAAGTTTCTGCACACCTTTGTGTAGATTTGTTAAATGGCACCCATTTATAAGCCTTTAAAATAATTTGGGACTGCCCTCTAATTTTGCCCCTTTCTTGACAGAATCCCACCAAACTTTGCAAAAACATTTAAATCTAGATCTAGAATCTATTTACACCACCTTTATAAGCCTTTAAAATAATGTGTAACCCCCCTCTAATTTTGCCCCCTCTTTACAAAATCCCAGCAAACTTCACAAAAACATTGATACCTAGATCTATTATCAGTTCCCCAACATAAGTTTAGATTCGTCAAATGGCATCTCATTTATAAGCCTTTTTATTATTTTGGGACCCCCTCTCTAATTTCTACCCCTCTTGACAGAATCCAACCAAACTTTGCAGACTCATTCGGAATAAGGTCAAGAATAGAAGTGCGTAATTTCATGCAGTTTAATTAAGTGGCACCAAAGTTATGAGCCATCCAAGAACTGCTTTTCACCAATCCTGTAATGCAGAGGTGTAATCACAGGACTGTTCGCGAGCTTTGTCGGCAAAACATGCCAATTTCTTTGCCTCTTGCAGCCATATCCCATCCCATCCTCATCACCCCTCACCTCCCCAGAGATTATTTTATAAGTTTGACAAGTGCAAAGTTGTGTTTTTAATATGTTGCACCTATGACGCACCTCACGCTTGACTCCAACCAATCAGCGAGCACGTTGCATGTCCACGGACATGACGTAAGCCAATTGGCCAATCAGTGTCCTGTCCGTGGAGCAAACAGGGAAGTCTGTCTGCGGAGCCTACATAGATATCACTAATTTTTTGAGACCTACTTTTTGGTCATTTTAAAAAAGAACTACTGGATGGATTTTCACCAAATTTACAAAAGCACACTTTCGGGACCAAGCCTCTGCTCCTACCACAAATTTGGTCAAAATACGTCCAGCGGTTTGTGCTGTAGGCGCGACAGAATTTTTTTCTCCATTCAGTCTATGGGAAAAAAGACATTTTGGGACCCCCCCATATAACTTTTTTCCCCTTGGACCAAACCTCACCAAACTCTGCAATTCAGAGTCGGCCACATACTTTTTTTGCAAAGTTTGGTGAGGATTCATCCAGGGGGAGTGAAGTTATAAGCCGCTCAAAAAGTGATCTTCCTATGGGTTTATATATATTCACTAAAAAAAACTTTGTTAGAGGGACGTTATGGTTAAGTTGCACTACTAAAAACCTGTGAAATTCACTAAAAAAACTTTATAATGGTTCAAAGTAAAATCGAAAAACACCTGAAATTCGACAGTTATGGTAGGCTAAGCAACCATAACTGCCTGCACCACTGTGCACTGCTAACACTACCACCCAGGACATGAAAGATGGCATCCACAAAGTGTTTTAGTGAATTTAACAGGTTTTTAGTAGGCAAACTTAACCATAACGTCCCTTTTTGCTAAAGATGATCGGTTTATAGTAGTGCCACGTAACCATAATGTAAAGCAACTTCTGACTTATTTAAACACCTTGCGGAGAAAACCACTTGACAATATGCTGGTGTACAGCACAGTAACGTGTTCCAGAATCCGTAAACACTTAATAGTAAGATGTTTGCCTCGTGGACAATGTGGAAACCAATTTTATATTGATGTAGGAACGTCCACCTGCAACATTTGCCTTGCACAGCGCCAACACGTGTTGGTAGTCAGCCATTAACAATGTAGTACACATTACATACTTTTAGCAAAAGTTTTAGTTATCTGAAAATGACATCAGCTAAGGCCATCCCTCCTCCCCAAGAAACAGCAGCACTACTGTAATGAAGGAGCATGACAAACACTGCCCCAACCTTAGAAATAACGAACGCACAATATTTTTGTCATCGTCAACCCACCCCCCCATATCATTGCTTAATGCGCCTTTCCTCATTTCCGTTCGCAAATTGCATTATTAGCTGTCCTACCAAAAAAGAAAGCCATCCGTTAACAAAGTAAAGGTTGTGTTAAGAACCACCTTTCACAGTGTAAATATATTAAAAAAAAGAAATTGCATACACTCCATGTACTTCATATTTCTCAGTAAAAGACATAGACGCAATAAGATTTGTCAGTAATAGTATAGATGTGCAAAGCATTAACGTGTGTTACGGAAAAATAGGATTTCTGGTTATAATCCTTTTTCAAGATGGCCACCATCGAAAGGAAAGGAGGTTGTTCCATACATGGCCCCTCTGCGCTTTCCATGGCAGCAAGCAAAAAGCAAAAGTACGTGCCAAGATGCAGAACCTGTACATAAACATACAGCGATTACAAAACAAAATCCTTTTTCAAGATGGCCACCATCGAGAGTAAAGGCGGTTGTTCCATACATGGCCCCTCTTCGCTTTCCATGGCAGCAAGCAACAAGCAAAAGTATGTGCCGAGACGCAGAACCTGTACATAAACATACAGCGATCACAAAACAAAATCCTTTTTCAAGATAGCCACCATAGAAAGGGAAACTGGTTGTTACATACATTGCCCCTCTTCGCTTCCCATGACAGCCTCCAAAAACGCAACAGTCTGTGCGGTGACGCAGAACCTGCAAAAAAACATACAGCGACGTACAACGTAGTACCTTACATTTCGAAATGATACACAGGATTTGAAAAGAAAACGTTAACATTTTAGAATTTGTAAAGTACTTTCATGTGACAAGCAATTGTCAGAGACCAACGGACTAATCCCATTTCCAATTAAATTGTTGCAATGGTTCTAATGGCGACATTGAAAATGTTCATGGTGACACACACGCAGTTATCTTCGCCTACACAAAGTATGTGTTGCTGTTAAAGCACCCGCTTTGTTTGCACAGGTATTTCCAAGACGGCGCCATGACGTTGCCTTACAACACCATAAATGATGTTATGTCACTCCTAATCGCTAGTTCAGCGTAGGGACAGAGGGGGCCTGGCCGGTCATCCCATAACATTATAATGGACAGACAGCCGGTCATGAGCAGTTGCATTGGCATTGAAAGAAGCCATCACTCGGCATCTGGAAACCATGGCATGCACAGTACGGCAAGAGGTAGATAGGCGGAAAACATAAGAGATAATCTGTGTCAATACCCAACCTTTAGGAAAAAAATCCAAAACAGACACAAAGATTGTGCAAAGTAGTACACAAATGGAAGTGGACAAGCAAGACATTTTAAAGATATATTAGCGTTGACCATGGGTACATATAGTGACACCCTATAAACGCTGTGAAACAGCAGTCGCTGTGAGGGTTAAAAAAAGGGCAACTACACAGTGAGATGGTAATTCAGTTATGAAGGCAGCATGAATGGACAAGCAAGAAAAAATTACATGTCTTGATGTTACACAAGACCAAAAGAACGTGCAAAGTGATACACAAATCTATGTTGTGCAAGCATAACATTTGAAAGAAAAATAAATAACGGTTAACAAGGGTGACTGTAGTCATAGCCTGCAAACGCAAACAATTTTCACTCTCTTTTATTGGAGGAAAATTACAACTGTGCAAAAAGATAATACTTCAGTTACATTGTCACAATTAGTGTTTGGAAATATAAAATTAAAATGCAGGTTGGTGTAGAGTCGTCAAAATTAAACTTACATCATCTTGACAGCCTCCATTGTTTTTGGCAAAGTTAGATAGCAAAGTGTTTGCATCAAAGAATCTTCGTGAACTGATATTTCATGTTCCTTACAAATGTTTTTGAAATGTAACCGAATTAAATTATATTTTTTTCCAAGCTTTCATTCCTTGCATAGCTTTTGAAGTTTCCCTTTTGCTCAAGGTCAAGATTGTAGAGTTTGGTAACAAGCACTGTAACACGCACTGCAGTATAATATATCCATGGAAGTAAACATTTTGTATTGTGGTGTATGGTTAGATGTTTGCTTCAATGGTTGTGTTATGGAGCAGTATTTATGAGTTGTATTTATTGTAATATACTTACTGTTTGATTTTTTTGTGATTGAATATATTTTTTCATGACTTGGGAAACGGGAGCAGATATTCTTTTTCAATTTCTGTGTTAGAAGAAAAGATCATGTTAGTGTACGTAGTTTATAAAGACTTATTACATTGCATAATAGACATTTCTGCTTTATTTCGAACCTCATATTTAGTAGTTTACAAACCAGTGCACTGTGCAATTTGCACAATTTCAGTGTTTGTTGCTTAAATCATTGGGTCTGTGGGAAAAATGAATCCATTTTGGATTAGAAAAAAACATGTTTTATTATGGTACAGTACATTTCTTTCTTTGTTTTCAGTGTTTACTTGTTGTTTATGGGTAATGTTCTACCTGTTGGTTTGTTGCAGATTGTTAGATACCTGTTGTTGAATTGTAACTGGTTATCATTTTTTCATTCTATTCTGAAGTTGCTAATCTATCTGTTGGGTTGTTGCAGATTGTTAGGGCAGTTAGATACTTGTTGGCATATTCTAACTGTTTTTTTCTTGTTATATTTTAGTGGTATTGATTTATTTGTTTGGTTGTTGCAAAATCTTGTGGCAGTTAGATACCTCTTGGCGTATTCTAACTGTTCATAGTTTTCTAATTGAAGTTTTATTAATATTTATACACAGATTAGTTATTAGTGGTATTGATTTATTTGTTTGGTTGTTGCAGAACATTGGGGCAGTTATATACCTGTCGGCGTATTCTAACTGTTTATAGCTGTCTAATTGAAGTTTTGTTAATGTTTATGTATAGATTAGTTATTGAATTTTGGTTTTAAGAAGATTAAATAAGCGTTTATAAGATTTGCTGGTAATCTCTGCTTTAGAGTAATGGTACTATCATTACATTCAAACCATCCACAATTCTTTTTTATATATGCAGTGTATTGACCTTCATTGGTTGTGGCTCCTGCGTGGTAGATTATACCAATTGTTGTGAAGGTTTTTTTACCAAGTGATACTTGACCATGTATGAATCCAGTCAGTTTGCAGCAAATAATATTATGTATTTACTATGGGTTTGTATTTGTAAGGTGGAGCGATTATCTGAATTGCAGGTAGTACATAATCTGCCATGGTTTGCATTTTGTACAAGTTGCTGAAATGGAACAGATTCACAGTTAGGTATGGATACATACACAAAGCGTTCATTAGAGATTTATTCATGTGCCATTTATTTATTTATTTATTTGTATTTGGAAAGCGCACAAACAGCCCGCAGACATTGAGGCGCTGAATCAGAGCTTAAGGAGGCTTACTTAAGGGTTACAAAGAAGCCGCCCCAGAAATAACTTATTTACATTTAGGCAGTTACATGCTACAGTATATTGCAGGTTCTAACACTTCAAACAAAAAGGTTGGTCTTGATGGCTTTACGGAAGACAGTGTGGGAGTCAATGGCTCTGAGGTGGGGAGGGAGCGCATTCCTGAGGGTGGGGCAACTGATGGGAAGCTGGAGCCGCCCGCACAAACTTTGCGAGTCCTGGGGACAGACAGGAGGTTTGAGTACTGTGATCTGGAAGGTGAGTGGAGGGTTTGGGAATCCTACGTGTTAGGTAAGGAGGAGCAAGGTCATGGAGACATTTGTGAGTCAGGGCCAGGGCTTTGAAGATGATTCTTTGTTTAACAGGAAGCCAATGGACTTGTCTTCTGAGTTCAGAGATGTGCTATTTACGCTAGAGGCCAGTAGCGGCTCTGAGTGCGTTATTTTGAACAATTTGGAGTTTAGCGATATTCTTGGCAGAGGTGCCAATGAATAAGGCATTGCAATAATCGAGCCTCGAGCCAATGATGGCCCTGGCTATGGTGAGGCAGTTGTGTTGGGACAAGAGTGGTCGGATTGCATTGATAGGTTTGGAATGATAGGTGGAGGTGGAGGCTATGGCATTAACCTGTCTTTCATGGTCATATCAGGTTCTAGAAGCACACCAAGGGTTTTGATTGACGGTGATACAGTGATTGGGATATTGTCAATGACGAAGGAGGAGTACTGTTCGCTCAACTTGTTCAGGGTGGATGGCGAACCAACCAGCAGGAGCTTAGTTTTGTCACTATTAAGGCAGAGCCAGTTTTCTGCCATCCAGCTTTGAATTGTTGAGTAGATGGAGTTTAAAGTATTCTGGTCAGATGCGTAATCTCCTGAGAGGGGGATATGTACCTGGGTGTCATCCGCATAGTTTGTGTATGAGATACCCATGGAGTTGAGCATTTTAAATAGGGTCCTAGTGAAGAGGTTGTAAAGGGTGGGGGCCATGCAGGAGCCTTGCGGGACCCCACACTTGATGGTGCTAGGGTCGGCACAGGATGAGTCTGAGAAAACCTTCATAGTTCCGTCTTTTAAGAATGACTCTATCCATTTGCAGGCATTATCAGAGAAGTTGGCTATTGAGGATAGATGCTAGCAGAGTGTTTTGTGGTTAACTAAATCAAATGCAGCCGACAGGTCGAGTAGCAGGAGAAGTGCAGGTTTACCTACATCTCTGAGGTCATCGATTTGATTTTTAAGGTCAAGGAGAGCCATTTCGGTCCCATGCCGTGGCCGGAACCCCGATTGTCTAAGACCAAGGAGATTCTTGTCCTCTAAAACTGTCTGTATTTGCAGGTAGGCTGCTTTATCCAGTATTTTCAGTAGGAAGGGGACAGTGGTGATAGGCCTGTAGTTGGTGGGGATGACTGGGTCAAGGGAGGGTTTTTTGATTAGCGGGCCAACCCAGGCCTCCTCTAGATCTCATGGAACTTGTCCGGAATGAAAGGAGGCATTGATGAATGCCGTTATGATAGGGACTAGTGAGGGAGCACAGTCCTTGATGACTTTCACTGGGCATACATCACCCTTACAATTAGAAGGTTTGATGGTTTGGAGGGGTGAGTTATCTTCGCCTACACAAAGTATGTGTTGCTGTTAAAGCACCCGCTTTGTTTGCACAGGTATTTCCAAGACGGCGCCATGACGTTGCCTTACAACACCATAAATGATGTTATGTCACTCCTAATCGCTAGTTCAGCGTAGGGACAGAGGGGGCCTGGCCGGTCATCCCATAACATTATAATGGACAGACAGCCGGTCATGAGCAGTTGCATTGGCATTGAAAGAAGCCATCACTCGGCATCTGGAAACCTCTAAGACGCTCATGTCTTTGAAGTCAAATTTGGGGGAGGGGTTGGGACGCGCAGCCAGTGGTTAGTGCTTTGACTACTGGTTATTAAATTAGAGATCTCCTTTTGGTGAGCGAGTATTTTAGCTTGTAGGGTTTCAAGTTTATTAAGCATGGCGGACTGGATGGAGTTGCACCAGGATCCATCCTTCACTATTGGTGAAGTGGGGGAGGAGAGGGTCTCCAGTTCTCTGAATATGGAGAAGATTTCACTGCTCCCCGATATAGCAGTGGAGATTCTGCCATTGAATGATGTTGCTTTGGCGATGCTAATGGCGGTTTTGTATAGCTTAGAGGTGGTTTTGAGGGCTAGTTGGGTGGCTTCTATTGGGTTGTTGCTCCAGGTAGTAAGGGCTGCTCATTTTTTCCCTCGCATCTGTAAGGCATTGCAGTGCTTGGTTTTATTTTCTTTCTTAAGAGAGAGAGGGGCTACCAAGTCAACGGACTAGGAGATGATCTTTTTGAAGTCGTTGGCAAGGATATCTGGGTCCTTGGAGAAGGGGGGGTGGGTAGCTTGAGGTGCTGGGAGAGGTTTCTGTGGGTGAGGAGTTTGGAGCTGCACGTGTGCCATATTGCTGCACAGAGTGCATGTATGTTTCCACATGTATGAAATCTGGAAGATTTCATTTATAGGCATCTTTTTGTTTTCCAGTACTTGTAGTAAGTACATTAGAAATTCTTGTGGATCTTCTTGTGAGTTTATAGTGAATTTGACCATTCCAGCACAGTAGTCCAATTCTTGTCTTATTCCATGAACACTATATGTGTTGTCGGGATTGTTGCTTGCATTTCTATGAAGGACTAACATTTGAAAACACAATTGGTCTGTATTGTATAAGTAAATGTTGTCAAGAATTGGTGGCAATTGAAATAGAATATCTATTGCTACATTTGCTTAGCAATGTACACCACTTATATTTGAAAATTTGAATGGACCAGATAGTTCTGTGTCAAAGTCATTTCTTTAAGTGTGTGTTGCTTCTTTGAAGAAGTACCAGAATTACTTTGAGTAGTAGATTTTCTTTGGTTGTAGTAATTAATGAAGTATTACCTTCTTTTACTCTCTTTGGAGGATTTGCAGTGAGATCCTGTTGCATTTCTGTTTGAAGTAGTTTTCTTTTACAATGTTTTGCTTTTTGTGGAACAGGATAGGTTTTTAGATGGAGGTGTGTAGTGAACATAGTCTATTGTATTCTAAAATGCAAGGAATATCAGCTTTTACTTTCATTGCATCAACGTTCATTAGAAATAGACCATCAAGTGTACGTAAGCGTGATAGTGCTACATAGCTCATGCCTTCTTTAAAGACTGTGTTCCCAATATCTATTCATGCTTTATCTAGGGTAAGACCTTTTGATTTGTGAATGGTGACTGCCTATGCTAGAGTTAGAGAAAATTGGTCTCTGCGTACATACATGTCTTTGAAAAGAAGGAATCAGGCTGTTGAACGTCCTATCCTTTTTACTTCTGATAGTTTGTCAAAGAGAATATTGACAAACTGAATGTTGTTGTCACGTGGGTATGTTTGAAAGCCAACAACTGTGGCAAGTGCTCCATTAACTAGACCTTGCCCCATATCAAGGTTACGTTTAAGCATACTCTACAGTTTAAAGATAATTTTAATATTTTCTCCAAAACAGCTGTGTTGGAGATATAGTTTTCTAACGTATTTAGTCCTGTTGTGGCTTGTTGACACCTGGGTAGTGTCAAACCATGTACATCCGGTTTGTGGAGCAAATTTCAATTATTGGTTGCATTTCTTTTTGCAACATTGTTTCATTGAATTTGGAACAGCTTGCAAGAGTTGGCATCAAGGACATACAATTGACATTTTTGTGTGCTAATTGTTCCATGACATCAGTAGCACATGTGTTATGGCTATAAAGTTCATGGATGTGCAGGGTTTTTAATATTGCTTGTGCTTCTTGAGATAGTACACCAACTCTAATACTTTTTAAAAATGTTGGCGTAGGTGAGGTCTGCAGACTGGAACATGTTTTCTGTTAATTCTCTGTATTGCAAATGTTGCCATAGGTTAACATTTCCTATGCTGCCAATGTCATGAACTTCAGATCACGCCCCTTTTGGACCTCTTGGTCCCTGTCTCAACAGGGCTTACATTCCGTACTACTTCCAACATGGCCGTCCAGAGCTGAAGTCCTTGTTCGCTCCATGCGCTGAACGCAGCGTGATCTATTTATACACCACGCCTTCCGCGGCTCCACGCGTCTCAATGCTATGGCAGAGTAGCCTCAGACGTGTGTTCGTAGCTCGCGGTATTGTTTCCTTTGTCCCAGTGCTATTACCCACTCCTGACCCTTTCCCCCTTCCTGATTCCGAGCATTACTAGCCTTTCCCAGACTCCCGGATTCCTGGACTCCGCGCTCCCAGAACTAAACGCAACCTGGAACCAGACGAGACTCGAGCAGCGCTGTTCAAGACCAGGAGCGTTCGCAAGAAGGCAGCGATCGAAGACACCGGCGAACACCGGACCCAGGTGAGAAAGGGGGAACTCCTTGACAGTTTGAGGCGCCATCCGATCGAACCTAAAAACGAGATGGAAGCCACTGTGCAGGACTTAATGCGACGCATGCAAGAATTATCAACCGAGGTTCAAAATCTTAAGGCGGAAAACGCTGCGCTCAAACAATTGGTCTTATCTCATGATTCTGCTACAAAGGAGGGTGCCCTGTTGGGCGGTATTGTTGACAAGTATGATGGTTCGGCAAAAACACTTTGCGGATTCCTGGATTCATGCCTGGTCCACTTTACTTTTAAGCCCTATTATTTCTCGACTCCTAGGGCTAAGGTGGGTTTCATCATATCCCACCTTTCCGGTAATGCCTTAACTTTGGCAACACCCCTTGTTAACTCCGGCGATGCCCTCCTAGACAACTATGATGGGTTCATACAGGCCCTTAAAGGCATGTTTGACCGTCCAGAGCAGGTCTATACTGCCCAAGAACGCTTGCTGGACATTCAACAGGGCTCCTAACATATGCTCACTTATGTGACCAGAATTAAACAACTGGCTAAGGAGGCAGACTGGTCCTCTGAGGCTAGTTTTACCCTGTTCAGTAGAGGCCTGAACGATGAGATCAAGAATGAATTGGCCAGGGTGGCCAGACCTAATTCATTCCAAGCAATAATGGACCTGGCCTTGCAAATAGATTTTCGCATCCAGGAAAGGAAGGCTAAAAGGAAGAAATCCAAGGGAAACTCACCCAAGACATCCTTTGAGAGCACAGCCAGAACGGACGCAAACCCAAGTCCAGCCCCAGAACCTGAACTCATGCAAATTGGAGCCTTTTGTGGACCCATGTCACCTCAAGAACGATTGAGAAGGATCCATACGGTTTTGTTTATGTATTGTGCTTCAGACAAACATTTGGTCAGGGAATGTCCTCTGGCACCTCCTCTGCGTTCGGGAAATGCCAGCTCCCGATCTTAAATGGAGCAGAGATTCGGGAGAGAGATATTTGCTCCACATAAATTCCATCCTTGACCTCTCCTGGACAAAACAGTTTGGTGATACTGCAGGCCTTCCTGTCACCCTCCAAAGACAAGACCTATCCCATTCTGGCCATGGTGGACTGAGGAGCTATGGGAATTTTCATTGATCAAGACTGGGTTGTTAGTCATCATATTCCGTACAAGACACGAAACACCATGCAGCCGGTGGAAGCAATTGACGGAAGACAAATCTCTTCAGGACCCATAAACCTGCAGACTTAAAGAGATCCAACATTCCATAAACCATCATCAAGAGCGAATTACATTCGACATCATTAAGTCAGCCCATTAACCCATGGTTTTGGGAATGCCCTGAGTTACAAAACCACAATCTGTCTATCAATTGGACAGCAGGATCATTATACCTGGTCTCAGAGTTCTGTATGTCCCACTGTCTATCCCTGGACCCCTCCTCAGTAACTTCTAAAGAACCTCCAAGAGACCAAGAAACACCACTCATGGTTTCCAATACCATACAAGTTCCAGAGGCCTATCAGGGATATGATAATGTATTTTCTACTGCCAAAGTCCAAGCCTTACCCCCTCACAGGCCCGAAGACTGTGCCATAGATACGGATCCCTCAGCTGTAATTCCCTTCGGCAGAATGTTCATTCTTTCTGAACCCGAGAAAAAGGCCCTTCGGGAATACCTAGACACTAATCTTGAAAACGGCACCATAAGACCCTCGAAATCTCCAGCGGGTTCTTCATTGTTCTTCGTTCCCAAGAAGGATACCAAGGAACTCAGACCTTGCCTCGACTATAGAGACTTTAATCAATGCACCCTCAAGGATCAGTACCCACTGCCCCTGATCTCGGATATCCTGGAAGCTGGGAGAGGAGCTGTAATATACACCAAATTGGATCTCAGGGGTGCCTACCATCTGATCCGTATCTGAGAAGGAGACTAGTGGAAGACCGCCTTTAGAACACCCTTTGGCCACTAAGAGTACCTGGTCATGCCCTTTGGACTAGCCAAAGCCCGAGCAGTATTCCAACGTTTTATGGATAGGGTGTTCTCTGATATGTTGCTTCTCTTCGTCATTGTCTATCTGGACAACATATTGATTTTTTCCAAGGACCCTCTGAAGCATGAAGGACATGTTAAGGCAGTTCTACAAAGACTCCGGGAACATCACCTCTTAGCCAAGCCTGAAAAATGTTTGTTTCACGTTACCTCTGTGCACTATCTGGGATTAATCTTTAATCCAGAGGGGATTGGCATGGACCCTTCAAAAGTAAAGGCCATTCTCGCCTGGCCTACTCCCACGTCCATGAAACAAATCCAATCCTTCCTAGGACTAGCCAATTTCTACTGAAAGTTCATAGCCACTTTTTCCGAGATTGTACAACCTATAGTGGCGCTGCTAAAGAAGGACACCCCATTTGTCTGGTCAACATTACAAGAAATTGCATTCCAGTGTTTGAAGACCGAGTTCACACAAGCTCCCATTTTGGCTCAACCCGATACAAGTCGACCCATTTTAGTGGAAACGGATGCCTCTAATTACGCTACAGGAGCAGTGTTGAAGCAGAAAATGGAGGACCATTTGGAACACCCCGTTGCTTATCTTTCAAGAACCTTAACTCCTAGTGAAACACACCACTCCGTCCTGGAAAAGGAACTCTTAGCCATTGGCCAAGCCTTCACTGAATGGCGACACCTACTTCTGGGAGACAGACATCCTGTACAAGTCCGTACTGATCATCGAAACCTTCAGATTCTACAGTCACTGGTGTGCAGGAACAGTCGTCAGGCACGTTGGGCCTACTTTTTTGCCCAGTATCAGTTCCACATTATCCATGTACCTGGATCACAGAACCTGATCGCTGACGCCTTGTCTCACCGTCCTGACAATGTGACCACTGAAGATAAGGCATTTCCTAAAATGTTTTCTCCCACGATCTTCGTAGACCAAGCAGTTGATCTCCTGGAAGAAGTCCGATCACAAACCCGATCCTCGGAAATATGGAAGGACATTTCAACAAGAAATCACTGGAAATTAAGAGCCAAAGAAGGCTACTTATTCAAGGACAATGCTCTACTCATTCCAACACGGAAGTTACAGCAAAAAATAATAAACCTTTGCCATGACACACTCCATTCCGGGCGCCGGGGTATCACCAACACCTTCCGTCTTATACAGAGACAGTTCTGGTGGCCTAAAATGAAGTCTGACGTACAGCAATACATCCAGGCTTGTGTAACCTGTGCCCAAAATAAACATGATAACAAAAGACCGGCGGGTCTTCTTCTGCAGTCCACTCTACCCTCTAAACCATGGGAAATTATCGCTACAGACTTCATAGTGGAGTTACCACCTTCCCGAGGATATACTACCATCATGGTCACCATAGATTTGTTTACCCATATGGCCCATTTTCTGCCACTGATGAAACTACCCTCCGCTTCAGAGCTAGCTGGAATATTTCTGGAACACATATTCCACCTACATGGGCTTCCTTCCATGATCATATTTGACCGGGGTCCCCAAAACATTTCACAATTCTGGAAACACCTCTGTCGGGTACTAGGAATCCAACGTGCCCTCTCTTCAGGTTATCACCCCCAAACCAACGGAGCCACAGAACGTGCAAATCAGACCCTGGAACAATATCTCCGATGTTTCACTACCAAGGTCCAGGATGACTGGTCTCTCCTGATAGCCGTTGCGGAATTCGCCTACAAAAACTCTGAACACTCAGCGCTACAGACCAGCCCTTTTTATTGTAGTCAGGGGTTTCATCCATCGGTTTTACCCTCGGTTCTTCCTTACCCTACACCAGTACCTACTGTTGACTCCTGGATCGAAACTCTTATCTACATTCACCGGGAAGCTAAAGAACACTTAGAGAAAGCCAGATTACAGACCAAGCGGTATGCGGATTCCAAGAGAAGACCAGGTCCTTCCTATACGGTCGGTGACGGAGTGTGGTTCTCATCAAAACTACTCCCCCAACACTTGCGATCAAACAAACTGGCTCCCCACTACTATGGTCTATTTCCCATCAAGGAGATTATCAATCCTGTCTCATATCGAATCAAACTACCTGACTCCTGGAAAAGAATTCATCCAATTTTTTCACACATCCCTATTGAAGCCCTACATCCAATCCTCTCGAAAATCCAGTAGACCTCCTCCTCTACTGGTTGACAACCAACTGGAATATGAGGTGTCCCGGATTTGTGACTCCAGGTATAAGCGGGGCCATCTTCAATATCTAGTGGAGTGGAAAGGATATCCTCCTAGTGAAAGGACCTGGGAACCTGTTTCAAATATCAAGGCTCCTCAGTTGCTCAGAAGATTTCACCTAATACACCCGGGCAAACCTGGAGGGAAAGGCCTTCGGAGGAGGCATGCTGTCATGAACTTCAGATCACGCCCCTTTTGGACCTCCTGGTCCCTATCTCAACGGGGCTTACATTCCGTACTACTTCCAACATGGCCGTCCAGAGCTGAAGCCCTTGTTCGCTCCATGCACTGAACGCGGCATGATCTATTTATAGACCACGCCTTCCGCGGCTCTGCGCGTCTCAATGCAATGGCAGAGTAGCCTCAGACGTGTGTTCGTAGCTCGTGGTATTGTTTCCCTTGTCCCAGTGCTATTACCCACTCCTGACCCTTTCCCCCTTCCTGATTCCGAGCATTAATAGCCTTTCCCAGACTCCCGGATTCCTGGACTCTGCGCTCCCGGAACTAAACGCAACCTGGAACCAGACGAGACTCGAGCAGCGCTGTTCAAGACCAGGAGCGTTCGCAAGAAGGCAGCGATCGAAGACACCGGCAAACACCGGACCCAGGTGAGCAGGGGGAACTCCTTGACAGCCAACAGTTTTACGGCAGAGTTTGTGCCCTAAAGTTTTAAAAATAGGTTCACCTTTCACTGGTGTCAATTGAAGAAAATCTCCGAAAACCATAATGTGTTTTCCTCCAAAGAGGTCTTCGTAGTTTGTTTTGAGTACTTCTTGTAAACTGAGGAGAATCAAAGCTTACATTAGGTGGGAGACCATGCTCACTTCATCTATTAGTAGCATTTTCATTTGTTTCTAAACTCTGCGTAGTTCCTTTGCAGCTTCTGTAGAAAGTTTGTAATATTATAATTTGTTTTGGTGTTCTACTGGAAGGAGAAGTAATTGGTGTAAAGTTGCACCGCCTATGTTGTAGGCAGCTAAACCTGTGGGGGCAGTTACAACAGCTGACAGTTTGTTGTTTGTCAATTGTTGAAGGAACTTGCTGATGATTTCAAATAAGAATGTTTTGCCTGAACCAGCTTGACCACTGACGCATAGTAGTATAGGTTTGTAATTTTGGTAGGTACACTCTTTATTTTCATGTTGTACACCATGTGCAATTTCTTTTGTTACTTCTAGAAAAATGCTACTCTGCTCATTGTTCCGTTTTGATTGCAGTACAGTTAAGTCTTCTGTATCTTCTTCCTAGTGAGACATAGTGTTTTCTACTTCTGTCATTGCTAATTCTGCCTCATTTGCTATTAGTGGCTGTCCCAGTGGTTCTTGGCTTCTTGTTACGGAAGGTTGACTATTGTCAGGAGTGTCCTTATCTAGTTGGGCCTGGAGTTCTTCTTCGTGTTGCTCTTCATTGTGCAACATTGTTTTGTACTGTGTAAAGTTTACATCGGTTATAGTGCTTTCATTTGCTTTGAAAGTGTCTTCATAGGAGTCATATATATCTAGTAACTCTTCTTTTCTCTATGGTTTAAAAAGTTGTAACAGTGACATGCAATATAGTTCTTTATGTTGAGGAGTTTTTAATGACAATTTGATATTATTAATTAAGCTGCCTAAGCTGCCTTCACAATTTGTCACTATGCATCTACCTTTATTTTCATCAGGTTTTATATTATTTTTGTATGTGAAGTTTTGGGCTATGTGGTATAGACACATGGGGCGTCATTATGAGGTGGGCGGTAAGGGATAGCGGGCAACAGAATGGAGCCCAGTGCTGGTACTCCCTTAACGCCCTATTCCAAGTTCCCTTAGCGGGTCCCACCTGGAACAGCTGGTTTGACCAGCTGTTCTATACGGGATCCGTTAAGGGACCAGGGCGCTAATAACAGGCTTGCAAGTTGCGAGCCCGTTATTAGTGCCCTCCATATTCCCATTAAGCCCGATGGGGGCTCAAATGGAAATGAGGAATGATTTGTGCAATGGGGACTTACCGGTCCCGCCAGGGTCGGACTAGACCGGTAAGTCCCCATTGCACAACACCAGTGCCGGACCCATTATTGGTGGCAGTCATGGAGCAAATAGCGCCATGACTACCACCAATCTCGGAATGAGGCCCATGGTTTCCAAAGTGGTACTTCTGTTTGGGTAGTATGTGTCTAGTAAATTATTTTTCCAAATATCTTGGCTGTTAGGATCATTTTTGGCTATTGTTTCTATGTCGTTGTATGATTTGAGAACTCTTTTTCTAGATATAGCAGGGCTAAGACTTAGCCATACTATATTTTCAGAATTTCCATACAAAACAGTACCGGTTAAACAATCTGCAGCTTCATAGCAGCCACATTCTCTATGAGAACGCATTTTTATGCCTAAGCTGTACAATTTCTGAGACAGTGTTTTGTTCGATGATAGGTTATCCCAGAGGTCTTGAAGCTCTGTTTTGTCTGTTTTGGTTAAGTAAGCTGTAACATATCGTGCAACTGCAGTGGAATTGTCTGCAATGTACTGCACATCTATGTTTCCATTCCATAAGAAGGCAATGATTGCATTGTAATCAGTGATATATTTTGCTTCTTCTGTTCTTTTTATGTAATATGTGTTCTTAGGTGATTTACCTTTAACACTATGTCTAACTGAAGACATGAAGTTGTTTACTTGACCTGTTGCTGTAACTGGTCTAGGGAAACCAAAGCGGCATTTGGTGTAGTATTTCCCTTTGTTTTTGTACTTGTGACGACAATATTTCCCACATTTGTGTCTTTGAAATTGTAAAATGTGTGCATGAATATCACTATTTGTTGCTTCTAATGGAATTTCACAAGTGATATATTTTTCGATAAACTGTAAAACAGTGGCATCATTTTCTTGAACAAATTTTGGAGCATCTTTAATCCCTAAAAGCATGTGGCTATGTGGTGCTCCTCTGGCTTGGTATTCTTTTCTCCAAACTTCTCCGAGGGGAGGAACAGTTTTATTACAAATAAAGTGTAGCATAGCAATGAAGCGATGATGGAAATATCTTGAAACATAAACAGGATCTAGAGAACAAAGTTCTCCAGGTGTTAGTATACCTATGTTTCTTTTGTTTTTGTTTGCTATGCGTAGGAAATCATGTATATCTTCCCATGCATATTCTGCACAACTTAATGTAACAAACCAAGTGGGCAGACCAAGGTTTCTTATCATACAACGTACATCTCTGTGATGTCGGAACCAGTACTCTTTAGTACCATGCATGTTTGCTAACAGATTTGTAATGCTTGATTGTAGAACCCCATCTTTTTCTTGCACTTTTTGTAGTAATTGCATAACTGACATATTTTGAAAGTGGGTACCTGATTTCAATGTGTGTGCAACTCCATAGCATAGAGTTGCTGGTTCACTTTCAAAGAGTAGGTAGAATATGTATTACACATTTTGTCTAAATCTGGGATCTTCAGAATACATTTGTAACGAGCGGTATTCTGATGCTGTTCATTGAATGGGTCTATCATCGTACCTTCCACCTTTCCCAGTAGAAAAGAGTAGAGGAAAAGCACGTGCTTCTATACTTTTTTCCCATATGCTGATTGGTGATCCTTTGGTTTGTCGCATTTGGTATGTTTCTAATGCATCAACTATGGTACCATTAGAGTGTAATGGATGAATTGTATAATGCTCTAAAATATTGGATTTTGTAGCAGGATCTAGAAGTTCAATTTGACCAGTTTCTGGTGACTCTTGACATATTTCAGTGGTTTCCCTCAAGTTTTCTTCAATATTAATTTCTTTGTAGTATTCATTATTGTCTTTTAGATATTAAAGGCTTGTCTAACTTTATGTAAGTCTACAAGTTGTAGCCAAATTTATTTGTCTTTTGTAGGTACACCATTTACTAAGACAATTAAAGATTGCACTATTGGACGTTGCACTCCCAGAGTGTTCACATTTTCTTTTAGATCTCATGGTAAATAAACTACTTTGCCACGAATGCCTTTCACTAATTCAGAGGGAGGTAATTTTGTTGTGTTTGGTTGAAGGCATATTATTGCTTGAAATGGGTGCACTGTTTGAAATATGATGCTCTCATATAAATTGAGTTGTTGCTGTTGTTTTGGTAGTGGGAATAATTTCAAGTTATTTGTGATTGCACGTGAAGGAGTTTAGTTGTTGTCAAGTTTTGTAGTGCAGTAAGTGCAAAGTGTTAAGGGGTCAATTATTTCATATTTGTTTTGTGCTATAAGGTAGAGAGCTAATTCAAACCATTTGGAATCTTCAGTGTCTTTTATTTTGTATGTGTGTAGTAGAAGTTTGCCATCTGTACAATTTTTGCTAGTCTGTTTTAAAGTTATTGCATTTTGTAAGTGACTTTCACTTCCAAAATATTTTCTCTGGATATGCTCTATTTCTTCGAGTAGGTCTTTGGCTGTACCATGTAGAAGATTGTTATTTAAATTGGCTAGTGCTAAAGCAGGACTTTTAGCATAGTACAGTTTATAGACTAGACTTCTTAAAGTTGAATGATGTGTTGATATGATTTTGATATGATGAAAGGTACTTTTGCTAATAGGTCCTGAAATGTAGGCTAATGAATGTCCTTGTAGTCCTGTGTGTTTGCGCACTGGATAGGTATCCATATGTTGTAGTAGTTTCATTTTGATTTTGTCTTTGCTTTTCACATACTGATTGAGGAACTGGCGTAAAGATTTGAAAGATTTTTTGGCAATGTTACACATTGACGTGCACGGCCATTTGTATAATGGACGTTCTGGTTCAGTCGAATGGAGAGGTGATACTGAGTTTTCAGGGGACATTTTTGTAAGAAGCATTTCTTGTTGCATTGTGGGAGTATTACGTTTTTCATACCCTCGCCCACTGCTATGTATGGCAATTGTGTTTGTTTGCATTTGTTTGTATGCTTCTTCATTGAAATATGGTCCTGTGCTCGTGGTGTGACTCCATTCACCTCCACAGATATTTAAGAAGTTATTTTTGTTGACATTACGTTTATTGAGAAGTCTGTTTGTAATTTAGTTGTTAGTTTTGTTAGTGGTTTCATTCTGTTTAACACTAAAATAAATAACTTCCTTTTGAGAAGGATTGCACTGTCTATCAAAGATTCTAAGATTAATTTTCTACGGTAGGTTTTAAGGGTGGTGCATGATTTCTCTCCTGTTTTTATAAGATTCTGATGGACTCTGTGGCAGAACATTTTTTCTAAAATAATTTTTTTGGTATGGTTACTTGCCACTACATCAAGATTTATAGGAGCAGCGTTAGGAGTAGTGGTAGCTGAATTCCTGTTAATCACTTTCTGTTTCGTTTTACATTTTGAAAGAGTAGGGACAGTTTTTGTATTGGAAGCGTGTTTTATTTCGCTTAATGACTCTTTTAGATCTTTTGTTTGAACTTTTTGTACAAATTCTGCTAGAGATGGATGCTTATTTTGGACAATTTTATTTTCATTTGCTCTACTTCTGCGTTTCTTTCTAAGTTCTTGCTTCTTGGTAGGTATTCTTTGGAGCCTGTTGAAAAAAAAAGAAGGTATGGGTTGGGCTGTTGTGCAATGTATGTGTGCTGTGTGCATGAATGTCTGAGTATGATGGTTCGGATGTATGTGGTGGTGTGCGATTATGCATTGGACAGCTACAACTAGTTGCCAAGGCTATTCTTGTATTTGTGTGTTACTATTCTGGGGTTCAGATGGCAGTACAAAGTAAACTAGTGGTGAGGAGAAGCACTAAAACTAAATCTAATGGTATAGAATTAAAACAGTTTTTTGTTCTGTAATACTAACTTTCTAGAGGCTGAGTTATGTCATTTGTGCGCCGAAAAAAAACGGGGATTTGTGTGCCATTCTGCCTGCTAATCCCTGTTTAACAAATGGGGATTTGTTGGCAGAATGGCACACAAATCTCTGTTTTTCGGTGCACAAATTACCTGAATCAACCCCACCGTGTGTTTGAGTATCAGTAAGAATATTATGGTAGTATTGTACTTACTTTTTTTGTATGGAAAGAGCAGGTTTCTTCTGAGTTGTGGTTTGTACTTCAGATGCTGCTGCTTTTCAGGAGAGTGGTCTTCACTGCAATTGTAAAAGAAAGAAGTTAGTAATTGTGTGTGTTTATAGCACTGATGTTAATTCAGACATTGATTTTTATGTTTTTGTAGTAGTATTCTTGTTTGATAACTGAACATAGTATGTGAATACAGTTTCCTTTGACTATGTGCAGACTTTATATTTTACTTAAACTATGTTAGTTCAACATGCTTTGCAAATAAGTAGAATACTAACTGTATGAAACTCACTTGGTTTCTTAAGGCTGTGTTATTGAATGTGAGGTGATAGAAGAAATAATGATATACTTATTTTGCAATATTTATAAGATAAATGGTAGAAACTGTATAGAAAAGCATGGAATGTATGCATTTGTGAAGGTATGGGTAATAAAGCAGAAGGATGCGATTTACAGGCAGTGGTGTTATTTCAGCTGGGAGGTTTTCAATGATAGTGTCTATCTGTGTGAGTGTATGAAGATGCATGACGTTATCCTGGCTGTGTGTAATTTTATAATAAACTACTAAAATTTTATAATAAACTACTAAGTGTTTTTCTACAATTATACTATTATTTCTGCCTTCTTTAAATATTATATGTTTTTAGATAGCTGTGTATGTGAACGAAAATTTAGATAGCAGACAGGTTTGGAAGTGACAGTTGATTATAGCAGATGGGAAAAATGACAGTAAGTTCATTTTATAGGTTATACAGGTTAAGTGGCAGTTACTCTGTTTATATGCATTCATAAAAGTTGTACATATACTGTGCAGAAAATATGCATACCTGTAGTTTGTATTCATGCATGTGCATATGCATGCAGCTGCAGGTAGAAATCTTGGAGATTTGTACAGCAGTTTTTGTAGTAGGTGCTTTCCAATGATATGAGACTTGTACTCAGAGTGATGAACAGTACATTTGAAGTGTTGAATTCCGGCCTGTGCAAGAGTTACGCGGTCCGCAGACACTGCGATTGTCCGCAGACAGGGCGTGCCACATCCTGGGTTTTCCAGCAAATCCAGCATGGAAAGTGGACTGTAGGGATAAGCCCATCAGGTGTTGAGGTTGTGTATTTGTGTTGAAAGAGACTGTTTGTAGTGAAGCAGGCAGAGGTGGAGAAAGTCAGGGTGTTGGTGCTTGAAGATATGTTTGTTCATGGTTTACAGCAGTATGCTCAATGTAGGCATGTGCCAAACAATTTTGATGTTAAAGGAGTGGAGGTCTTGTGGAGCACTGTACAGGATTACAATGTACAGGGAATTGTACAAGTTTGTGAAGAAATGGGCAGGATGAACAGTCCCCATGTGTTAGTTTTGCACTATGGTGCTTTCCATTTGGGCTATGTTAGTGCCCCTACTTTGTTGGCAAATTTGGAACACTTGGTTCAAGCAGTAATGAACAGCCTTCACAATGCCAAAGTAATTCTTTCTGGATTAATACCTAGGGCAAAATGGGACATTAGTTCTGTTTTTTGTCTTCAGCAAAACATTGCTAGGTGTGCAATCAACCGAGGCATGTCTGCTTTCCTGCTTAGAGCTGCTATGTTCTTCTGTAATAATGAAAATATTAATTCCAGTAATGCTGTTTATTTTAGAGAAGATGGCATTTCTTTATGGGAAATGCCATGCTGCTTTGGAATGTAAGGGTTGCTTTGGACAAGGTAATGTAAAGATTTTAGGAGTAAAGTAAGGAAAAAAAGAAAAGAAAATACAAAATAACAGGTGCTTGTCAAGCATCTGCAAAAAACCCCAAAAAATGGCTCCTTTCAGAGCCAACCTCAAAGGTGAAATGGGCCACACTATTTAAATTTAAATACACCACACTTAGATTTTCGATATGTCCACGGAAATGGCGGTAGTTATTATTGCATATTACATACAGGGATTTTGGGGTGGAGAGGCATGCAAATGAGAATGAGCAAAGCAAGGGATTGGTCAGTAAAGTTTACTGGGCGTGTCTTGTAAGGAGAGAGTTTGTCAGAAAGTCTTTTTCCTGAGAGCAGAGCAGATAGCTATGGCTGTGTGTTTCAGAAAACAGATTATATGGATTTTGGGAGACTCATGGATACATTGGTTGGAGGTGCATGCAGAACGCTGTGGAGTAGCTTCAGATCTTGGATTCCCTCATGTGGAAGTGTACTGGCATGGAGTGGGTGGAATGAAGTGGCTGGACTTGGTACCTCTCTGTGCTAGTTTGGAGACAGAGCATCATCCAGACATAATTATTATTCATTGTGGAGGGAACAGTTTAGGACATGTGTCTGGAATTTCATTGCAATTTGCAATGAAAGAAGGATTTGGGAAGGTTATGGACATGTCTCCAAATTCCCAAATAATTTTTTTCTCGTATTGCGCAGAGACAAATGTGGCTGCATTCTTCTTCATTTGGTCTACAAATGGAGAAAGCAAGGCGCAATGTCAATAAGGCTGTTCGTGCCTTTCTAACAGATGTTGGCATGTCCTCTTTTCACAATTAAAATATTATGTTTCATAGCACATGCATTTTTCGCAAAGAGGGAGTCCATCTTACTTATGCTGGCAATCAGATTTTTCTGAGAAATGTACAAAATGCATTGCAACCTTTTTTGGAATTATAGCCATCCATTTTGCAGTAGGTTTTGACCATTTCAAGTTTTTCAAACACAAAAATAACACCACCAAAAGGCTCTTTTCAGAGCCACCACTTCCTCCCAGAGAAAAGTGCAATGGTTATGATAGGGCAGCACCCCAAAATTGTAGATGTCTTTGTACTGTCCCAGGACTTCTACAGAATGCACAGGGCCCTGTTCCATTTCCATTTTTTTGCCACTTCTATTTTTAGACTGTGAAAGGCGGCTCTGAAAACAGCCTTTTTTATGGATTTCTGTTGTTTTATATATTTTTTTTGGTTTTTTACATACGACACACTAGGAGAGGAGGGGAAAGGAATGGACATCAACCAAGGGGATAAGAAAGGGCAGGTGGAGAGACGAAGATGTAGGGTAGACCTTATTTTGGTAGTTAGTGGGCAGACCTTCTCATGCTCCTTGACCGTAGTCTCAAAAGCACTCCGAAAGCACTCCGAAGACTCTCCACCCTGCAGAGTACTGCGTTGCAGTACATACACAAAACTGTGACCCTCGAAAGGTAAGGGTCAACTGCATCAAGCATCAAACAGAGGATGTGGTAGAGGAACTCAACCTACTACGTTGACCACAAGATACAACCTTACAAACGGCCCCATTGTGGAACGACTTTAGGTGTCACTTCATGGATCTCGTACCAAACTGTACGAACCAGGCCTCCTACGACTCAGCACCATTTTGCACTGGTTTCAGGTGACCTTGTTTGCATGTGCTTTTGGTACGTCATCCTGAATGGTAAAAAACCACAACACCCAAGACTCACGGCGAGTGCTGGTAATAAGGACTTCCACTACCTCATCCTTGTCATCCTTTTCATCCTCCTCCTCTACATCCTCACGTCTGTTCACCTCTGCAGGCCCTTGGGGAGTTGTTGGTGTGAGGTGGTGCTGAGGCAGAAGCAGCACCAGCTGGAAGAACAGCAGCCATGGAAGCCAGCAGGTTTGATGATGCAAAAGCAACAGCAAAGGCAGTAAAAGCAGGTCAATCTTCAAAAGTAGAAAGACAGAATGAAGATGAGCTCTGGGGTGTGGCCTTTTACAGGGGTGCAGGTGCACGCTCAGCTGACAGCCGTGCTGTCCGCGGACAGATCGAACACCCTAAAAAGGTGTAAAACATTCCAAAAAGTATGTAGAAAGCCAGGGTGTAATGGTGAATTTTTACTGTAAAATACTTTAAATTGTCTGAAAAAGTACTTTTAAAATGTTCGGGGACCCGGACAGTGTCTGTAAATCAGGACACATGCTCAGCTTGGGTGCGGTCACATGATGACGTTGCGAACACGTCAGCGAAGGAAACGGGTGTCCGCAGGACACCAAATGCACAGGAACAGCCGATCGCATGTGTGCGGGTTTTCTACGGACAGTGTTCGGGTCCCCAAACTAATTAAAAGTGCGACACAAGTGAGACAGACAGTTACGGACAGGCGCAATGTTCGTAGGACTTATGGGTGTAGTGCGCATGTGCATAGATGTTCTACAGACAATACAGACAGACATAGGCCCTCATTACGACCCTGGCGTTGGACCATGGTGCTAATAGCACCATGGTCCATGGCGGTAACTTACCGACTCCGCCATGGCGGAATGGGGAATTACCGCCCCATTCCGAGGTTGGCGGGGCAGTAATTCCCCATGCCGCCATGGCCCTTCCCCATTCCCATTTTTGCCCCATAGGGCTCAATGGGAATGGGGAAGGCGCTAAGTACGGTGCCGCAAATTGCGGCACCGTACTTAGCACCAAGGTCCCTTTGCGGGTTGGTCTTTTAACGCCTGCTAAAAGCAGGCATTAAAGTGCCACCCGCAAAGAGACCTCGTAATCAGGCGTTAAGGGTTTAACGGCGCCACCACCTTTTACGGCGCCGTTAACCCCTTAATGCCTGGGTTGTAGTGAGGGCCATAGTGTCCTTAGAACACCTCTATTTGGGTTAATTGTGGAGATTCCTGCCACCGGATGTGTTCTAAGGACACCTCCATTTTAATTACGGACAGTACGGACAGGTAAAGTGTGCTTAGGACACCTCCATTTTGGTTCATTACGGACATCCCGAACACTGCGCGTGTTCTAAGAATAGTTCCATTTTGCTTGTGGACAGTACGTACAGGTATATTTTCCTTAGGACACCTCCATTTTGGTTAATTATGGACATCCCGGACATCGCGCGTGTTCTAAGAACAGTTCAATTTTGCTTACAGACAGTACGACAGGTAAAATGTCCTTAGGACACCTCCATTTTGGTTAATTACGGACATCCCGGACACCTGGTGTGTTCTAAGAACAGTTTAATCTTGCCTGCGGACAGTACGGACAGGTATAGTGTCTTCTGGACACCCCCATTTCAGTTAATTGCGGACATTCCGGACACCCACGCTGTTCGAGGACACCCCAACTGCCTTTTAAAAAAAAATAAGACACAAAGGAATGAAGTAACAACACATATAATATTTAATTATATACAAATATAACATTTATGAAAAGAGGGGGAAGCAGAAACTGACACAAATACAGGGGAGTTAGGGGTTTGGAGAGGATTGATGGGAGGGGATGAAGGGATGAAGTCTCATCATAACGTTTTTCTTGGTGATAAGGGTTTGGGGATAGTTGACTGGGACATGGAGAGGGGGAACAGGTGCATGTAGGACAATGATATTTAATTCTTTCTTTTATGTGGTCCTCTACAAAATGTTTCAAAAGATTGAAATTTTCCAAAAGCATATTCATTTTTTGTTCCATGCGCTGTAAGTATTTTCTAATGTCTCTTTTGCTGTATTATTTTTAATGTTTGTATGGTCTGTTAAAAAAATATATATATGTTAAGTACACATAAATTAATGATTATTAATTTTGTTATATAGAGAAGTGTCTACCATTAGTATCACTGTCTTCAGACATGTCCTCACATAGAAAATGTTCTTCAAGCCATTCCAAATTACTGGATATTTCTGTGTGAAAAAAAATATATTACGTTTAGTGTACCAAATATAGAAAGTTTAGAAATATATAAGAAAAATGAATTTTACTTACTAGTTTCTGGTAAATTGTGTTCTTACTGTTGTATAGGTGCGCTGTTGCTCCTAGCTGTGCAGTTTATGTGAGGTAATTATGCTGGAAGCATATCTTTTTTGTTTTGGTATATTCCATTTTAGTACACATGGTATTTAAATGGACGGTTGATATGTTCCATATATAGGTTGCACTGTTTTTGAACTTGTGGCATGATAGAACAATCTAAGATACCCCCTGAGTTTTTGGGTAGTGTTTATGTTGTCCGCATCCGTCTGCGGACATGTGCACAGTCCGCAGACATCAAAATCACTAACAGTGGGTTCAGCATGTTATATGTATATAAAATAAGGGAATCCTAGTAAACATCTATCAAATTCATAGTATGTATATGTATATTCAGTAAAAAGAAAATTTTGATAGAGGGATGTTATGGTTTAGTTGCATTACTAAAAACCTACCAAATTCAGTAAAAAAACTTTGTTATAGGGACTTTATGGTTCCAATTAAAACCGAAAAACCCCTGAAATTTGCCAGTTATGGTAAACTAAGCAACCATAACTCGCGCCACCAACGTGCATCGCTAAGACTAACACCCCGGACATCAAAGATGACATTATAAATGTCATTGATGACATCACTGATGACATCACATGTGCATGTACTTTTCATTAAAACTCTGTACAAGGGATTCTTATTATAATGTTGACAAAAAAAGTGTCAAGGATCATTCAAATAGATGTCTTGAGGTATGTAGTGCTTTAGGCAATGCATTGATATAAATAGCATTCTATTGTGAAGTTCTTTACAGTACACTAAGCTACTCATATATAAATATAAGCATTTTGTGCAGCGTACATGATGGGGGTGCAATATTCATAGTCTTGCCATGTTGAATGGTGAAATGATAAATACTTAGAGTTTTGTGTACTGTGCAACATGTAATACGTAGCTAATGAAACCCACTTCCTATATAATTTCATTATTACATACAAAACACAAAGACACAACAACACATATAAATATGAGTCTATACAGAGAAAGTGAAGTACGCAAAAAAACTGTAGTAGAATCAGAAATTGTTCATAACCTACCTAATTATCTTTATGCATAGAAATGATTGTGCTGTTTCAAACCTTCTACTTCCCTATGAATAACTATCACATATTGTGACTGCACCCTAAAGAAAGTAATGTAAATACATTTATATGAGCATATCCAGATACAGTACAGTAATAAAAAAACAGCAAAACAATAAGAAAGTGTTGATAACTTTACTGATTGTGTTCATACAGAGAAAGCATTGGTATTTTTCAAGTGTGTATTCTCCCTATGTATATGTTTCATATGTTGTGAGTGAACCCCAAATGAATTACTGTAAGAACATATTTGAAGTATAAGTCTACAATATAGTACTTTTTATTTCTTTGTTCCCAAGTATTACTGGCTAAGGAATATCACTAAAAGAAAAAAGAGGGAGCCATACATGTGATGTCATCAGTGATGTCATCAAGGACATTTGTGATGTCAACTTTGATGTCCTGGGTGTTAGTCTTAGCAATGCACAGTGGTGGCGCGAGTTATGGTTGCTTAGCTTACCATAACTGGCAAATTTCAGGGGGGTTTTGGTTTTACTTGGAACCATAACGTCCCTTTAACAAAGTTTTTTAACAGAATTTCATAGTTTTGTAGTAGCGCAGCTTAACCATAATGTCCCTTTAACAAAGTTTTTTTACTGAATATAAAAATATAAAATATAAAATATAAAATATATATATACATTGATAATATGTTTTGACTTGCATGTGACAGATTTAGCTAATACTTTTCAAATGTAAAGAGTGTCACGGCCCCCCCAGACTAGATATTTTGCATACATTTGTTAAGAAAATGAAAAATGTTTTCAGTACTCCCATTCATTTTCACATAGAAAAAATAGGACCAAATAATTATCAACTTGGGCACAGATCATTCAGTCAATTTCGGGAGGGGTCTGGGTTTATTCGGATCATTAGTGTTTAAAATATTTGACGGCGACAAGGGTGCCCCCGTCTCCCAAAATAATTCCCCTGGTGCATGCCGACAGAGAGGCTGAGAAACTTTTCAGTCATTATTTCCCAAAATGTTGTTGCTAATAACTTTTGAATTGCTAGATGTACTTCAGCAGATTAATTTTCCCATAGAGAAAAGGCACATATTTTGATAGAAGTGCAAAAACTGCTTGGTAGATTTGGAACAAATAAGAAACAACTTGGGCACAAAGCATTGACTTAATCTCCATAACAGGATTCGGGTCCATCCAGTAGATTTTGAAATATTTGACAGAGAAAAGGTTTTCCCCGGCTCCTGAAAACCTTTATATTGGCCTTGCTGCTTTCTAGCAGAGAGGCTGAGCAAAGCTAATAACATTTGACTTGCTGGAAGGAACTGTTCCACACACAAAGGTTGTCAACACCCTGCCTCCCCCCCACTCGATCCCCACCAAACTGGACATTTTGGGAACAATTTTTTAAAAGATGAAACAGTTATTGAGAAACATAAAAACATAGTGTTCAGCCTACTCCCATTTATTTTCTCATAGAGAAAAGTGCAGTTTGGAACAGATTTAGGGCCTGATTTACCGAATGTTTTGCCCAACGCATAAGTAATTTGTGCCAAAAAAAGGCTTCATGAAGCCTGCAAAACTACATCCGCTGATTTACAGATTTGCCTCTGTGCAGGTTTCCAGCTCTGTGCGCCATGTCCGTGGGCCCTGCACGAGGCCCTAGGGAATGGCCAGTGCAAAGACCAAGAAGGCGTCAGAATATGCAAATGGCCTCATTAAAGTAGAGAAATTAGGTATTACATGGGCGTGGGGAGGGAAGCACTGTGCAAATGTACAAACACACCACAGAAAGTGCAAACACACCCGCATTTACAGATTCACTTGTGTGTCTGCGCAAACCAAAAAGGAAATACATTCTACCGCCATCCGTGACCAGGTGCAAGGTGAGACAGGGCCATGCAATCCCAGGTTTAGAAACCACCATGCAATCATAGATAAGCGTTGCAACCATGCATGTCCCTGCATTGGTTGCATCCCTACTGCTTCATGGAAGGAAGAGGAGAAGGAGGAGGAGGGCCACAATCTACCATACACACGCAATGATATTCGGCATGCCCGATGAGTGCGTTTATGGCACATACTGCTTCACCCCATGTCATCCTTGAATTGTTCAGGGAGTGGGAAAATGACCTGAGGTCTCCAACCATGTGCTCACAGCCAATATATACCACACCTGGTGAAGGTCCTATCTGCCCTTCACTTCCTAGGGACTGGCACATTTCAACAGACCACAGCCATTGTCGGGGGCATTTCACAACCTACACAATCACGCTGGCTCAAACAGGTCCTAAGATACATTATAGCACGTGTACACAGCCACATAGACATGCCATGCAACGTGCAGGCAAGGCAAAGAGTGGCTCAAGAAAACAATTGATTGCACACATGTTTCACTACAGCCCCCACGAGCCATAGAACATATACATTGGAACTGAAAAAAGTGACACTCTCTGAACATACAGGCCATCTGTGATGCAAAGGGTCACATCATGTAAGTGAACGTAAACTACCCTGGATGTACCCACGATAGCTACATATTATGCCATTCCCCCATTTAACAGACACTGGCAATGGAAACGTTCTCCATCTAGTGTCTCATTGATGAGTATCAGCCAGCACACACAAGAAAGCACACTGACTGGGGTCACATCCAATACAAAACACTATAAAATCACATACCATAAAAACATGTACTTATCTTCATTTACAGGGGAAAATGCTTACCCGCTATTACCCTTCCTGCTGATGCCTATCCAAAATCCCACTACACCAGGGAGGCCCGCTACAATGCAGCCCAGATCACCACCAGAGGCATAATCAAGTGTCCATTTGGAGTGCTGAAATCACAGTTCTGCTGCCTGGACCATTCAGGCGGAGTACTGTTGTATCCACCATCTTTGACATGTAAAATCATATTAGCATGTTGCATATTGCATAATATAGCCACACATCGTCCCATATCAATAAAGGTGCATGAGGGGCTGTGGCCACAGGCAGTACCCATACCATTAACGGGCCAAATGGTGTGGGGCCTGCACATACGCAATCAGCATGTCCAGACATACTTCAAATACATAACACCCAGTGTGAGAGTGACACCATAGCCACATCCCTGATGGCATTCAATGATGAAACATGGCAAGTACAGTTGGGGCATAAACAACAACCTGAGAATAGCATTCTAGGGTGGACATGTGATGTGTTCCTATTTAACAAATCACATATATCCCACATCCACATCCTTCACATAAAAAACAGAAAACATAGGCTGTGTCCTAAGTATTACACATTGCCTCCCGCAAGTCACTCAGCCAAACATACACATACAAATAATAAGGTCACTTGGCTACACAGCCCAAATGATAAAGTAACATGGACATGACCCATTGAAAATGTCAAACAGAGAGCATGGCACACCATCCCATAAAGAGCTACACCCATTACCCGTCAACGATGTATGAACCCTCAATAAGTACATCGTAATCGACTAATTGTCCCCTGATAATAAGCATGTACTAATAAAATGTCAACTGAAAGTGCAACCCCTCCTCTGGTATAGGGGCCAAGGTATTGGGCAGGGTAGAAGGTGCCATGACTTAGGAAGAACTGACAGCTACAGTGGCTGGTGGAAGCACGAAGGCGGACTCTGCACAACAATGCATGCGCAGCAGGTTGCCTGGTGGGTGGGCCCAACTCCCATTCATACTGTGTGGCCTGGGAGTACATTTACACGGTCACATGACTAAAGGCGCCCCCACGGCCCCCTCTCAGTGGCCGCTCAGAAGGCATCTGAGGCGTGGGATCACGGTGCCCGGGTTGGGCAATACACTATCAGGTCAGTGGGCTGTGGGGCCAGCGAGCATTGACATAGTAGGTGGTCTGCATGGTGTGGGACAGGGAATCAGCACAAAGCGTAGACTTTGAACAAAATTCAGCATAACACACACATCATAAACATGTGAAAAGTCAAAATACGGCTGCTGCATGTCACAGAAAACTCCCCCATACATTGAAGGTCAGTCTTGACAACAAATATGGCTGGACATGGCAGTCAAGGCCCACATGGCATGGCAGCTAATAGCCCAGCAACAAACAAAGAGGATAGTGTATGGCCCAGCACCAGGAACATGTGCAAATAAGCACCTTCAGTGGACAGACTACAACAAGCATGCTGCGGAGGTAAAAACAACATCATCAATCATGTATATTGCACCTCTCCCATGTTGAGACTCTGACAATCACCCACATGTCACCATATTGATACCCACAAGCACAAACCTACTTGTTCCACATCAGGACACTACTGGAATGCATAGGTCGACAAACATGCAAATGAAATGTGTCACTGTGTACTCCCTCACCTCTTGTAACTGCTGCTGTGCTTTTTATCCCTCATTACCTCCACCAAACACTGTGCTTCCTCATTTGTGTCAGGAGTGACAGTGTCCAGCAGAGAGAATGGGGAATTTGATAGAAGGAGTGGGATCTGGGTGCATTCACCAGGTAGGTGGGAGCTGTTTGTGCACGGTGACGTGAAATGACAACGGATACATGTTCAGTAGAGGGCAAGGACCCTGACATATATTCTCCACATATAATGCATATCATGGTTCAACATAATGTTTACCTGAATGTCCGATCATGTCCCTGAGTGAATCAGCATGTCAGTTATCATCACTGAACATGGCAGTACATACATGCCACCTGGAGTATCACCAGCAGAGTCTCACCTGAAGTGAACAAACTGCACATGATGCATCATGGCAATGTGGGATAAACAAAAAAAAAGAAATCTACTAAAAAAACATCACTGTGCACATATTCAGCGGGGGCATGAGACAGAGGTGTGGTAAGGTGAGAAGCAACATAAGAATGCTGTGCAGGGAAAATCAAAATAGCATCACTTGCAAGAAGCCTTTCTAAGACCCAACCTGTGGGTCATCATGGAATGTTGGGCCCTGGCCACTCAAAGCCAATCCTGGTCCTCATTTGCGGCTGCCACATGTGACAGAGAAGCATGTAACAGTCTGCAAATTGCAACCAGGTCCTGATGACTCTCGTTGCAAGCCTCCTTCTTGTCTGCCTGCATGGCAGCCCTTGGTTCAACCATCTGGACACTGATACTGTCCTTCAGGGAGGACATCTCAAAACAGTGACACGCCTTTGAGGAATCCAACTGCTCATGCATGAGCACACCCAAGTCTTATTGTCTGCCAGATAAGCCATGCCCATGCCGATCTCCTGCATGAACTCGCCCTGTTGCACAATCTCATGTATCACCTCCTTGTCCCAGTCAAGGCAGGAAGCAAGGCAGGAAGCAGTGTATGTGGCCAATGGAACCCTGCCTGAGTGAGTGCACTGGCATGCGCTTCAGATCCACCTGCATCCCACTCCCAGTACACACCCCTGCTGTCTCCATAATGGGTGTGGGAAATGTTGCAAGTACAGTACCGTCAGATGAAGCATGGCTCACCACTGGCAGGGGCATGGTCTCCTGTTCCCCCTGAGGCTCAGTTTCCTCTGAAATCACAAGGAGAAACATGGGGTTGGGACTGCTGAGTGGCGGTTCTTCCACCATATGTCTCAATATGGCTTTGACATCTGCATCGTCCTCCTCCTCCGATGATACAGCCTTGCTTAGGATGGTCTGCAACAGCAGCAGGTTCTCACCACGCACACCAGCCCGGGCCACTGCTGGTGCCTGGTTCTGCATCCCCTGACAACTCCTCTGCCACCTGCTCCCCCTCTGCTGCGTCATCATTTAAAAAAAGGCAGACAAAAAAGGCCAGAGGGCCAGCTGGAAATACACATATGCCACACATGTAATGCATGCACAAAATGAGGTCCATCTACACATGCATCAGACTCACAAACTGGCTATGTAGTCTTGTTCTAAATTCATGCTGACCCTAGCAGAAGCACCATGCCATCCCAGAAACCCTGCACCAGACATGCATCATGGCAGTGTACACCGGATCAATAAGGAAAGCGGTATCCATGGAACTTGGACTTATCACGAAAGTCATCAGGACATACAGGGAGCACACTTACAGTGGCCTGTATATATCAGCAACACATATTGTGGTGAGTCAAGTGCAATGTTCCATTCAAGCAGTCATCATCAGTTTGCCTAATAGGTCTCAGCAGTCTTGGGCTGTATGCACTTAGCAGAATGTGCATGTATGTGTTGGCATCAGTATTCACACATGTGAGCTGCATCACGTAGCTACACTGGCAGAGGAAGTAACAAATGGATGTTGCGGATTCAGAGTCAGAAGGCATGGCAACATGTAGTAGGTGTGGCATATGGTGGCAATGCAACATGTTATAGACAATGGAACATGCAAATAGGGAAATGATGCAGGCAGGAGTAGAAAATGGAGTCACATGGACATTGCGGCAATTGCTAGGTTTGCGAGCCAAGGTGGCACGAGACCGGCCATGTTGATTACAAACCCTGTAACCTGTCCAATCCAAAGGCAAGACACTGTGTGTTTATGTGGCCATGTCTAGGCAGTGCCCTGTAAAATCCCCCTACCACCTCAGTGGGGTAAGGCAATGCCAAGGTTACAGGCAGCTCCCCTGCAAAGGTTCAAGTCAAGGGCATATCAAGTTCCAAATGCACACATGCGTCACAGGCATGTTGTCAAAGCCTGCCAAGTATGTCACTTGTGTGCAATAATATGGACAAAAGAGTATGGACACACAAATGTACTGGCAACATGAGAAGACATGCCCATGCTCTCTGTTGCCACCAAAAGTGCTGCAGTGGATGTGATACCCCATACATTTTGCTGGAAATGTATCCCTCCCTAGGACACTATCTGACCGGGGCAGTGAATGAATCACACATGCATGACCTATTGCTAGTAGAGGAGCCATGTGAGTAGTCCCCACCTTGAGAGTACACTCTGCATATGCATGGCACTGATACTGTGTGCACTGACATGCGTCGTGCAGAAAGTGGACATAGTGCCATGTAGCCAATGCCAATAACAAATACACCTATTAGGCACAGTGGAATCACCATCATGCATCCAAAAGTTGCACTGCATATCATGTCGAAAGAGTACACATGTATGTACAGCCCTAATGGAAATGGAAATGCCCTGACGTGAATCCCCCTGGGCAACATCAATACACTCATCCATTGTCATGGACAGGGGTGTCATAATCACATGTACCAGTCACACATGTCTCAAACCTGTTGCAAGGCCATACGTGTCATAGCTTCCCACACCACTGACCTGTTCACTTGTGATGATTTCAGAGGCAACTGCTTCAAAAGGAGTGAGCTCCTTAAGAAATGAAGACCCGCCACCAGTAGCTTGTACAGAGGACACATTAGCACCTAGTTTTTATTTTGTACACCTAGTGATGTCGGCCATCCTCTTATGCACTTATTGTGCTGTGCATTTGTCACCCCACATGCATTGATTAAATCAGTGACCTCCTGCATCTTCCGCTGCGCTGGGCCAGTGTTAATGTGTGGTCACCCCATGGGTACAGCTCTAACTGGTGCTCTTCCACATAGTCTGTGAGGACCTTTAACTCCTCCTCAGATTATTTTGTCTTCTTGCTCTGCCCCTTCTCAGGTACCAGTGGCTGTCCCTGGCTCGAAAGGGTTCCAGTGGTCCCATCACCTACAGCGCTGCTGCCCATCTGTGCCAGTGGTGCACCCCCAGCATGTGGGTGTGGTGCAATCTTCTCGGCACGTTTTGCACATGGTCCACTCATCTACACTGGTCTCCCAGACCTGCTAGTTCCCCTCCCATCCATGATAGAGGTGGTGCAGATGAATCACAGAATATTTTCGAGTCTGCACTTGCGCCTCATATTCTCAGGTACCACCCATCACGCCAAATTAAGCTGTTCTCTGTGTCCTCCATCTTTAGGATTATGCAGCACAGATGTATCCTGCACATGTAGCCCCTAATCATAGAACGCTGGGCATGTGCAGTTTCACAGAGGCCTAGCTTGAGTTACCAGCTGGTGCTGTCACATTCCTCTGCCTGTGTCCTGTTCCAGGTCCAGCTTGGATTCCACCCACACGCCTGCTTTTCCTCCAGTGTGCAGTCCTGGGACTGTCTGCTGTATGCTGCCACTAACTAATCTTGCCACCAACACTTCATTGCTGCTCTGAACCACAGGTAAGTGGGGGAATTGCAAAAGAGAAGGTAGTTGTTCTGCGGTTGTATCCAAGAGGGTGGGAATGGGATGCCAGCACTTATGGGAAGGTGGAACATGTGTGGGGGGCACAGTTCATGGCAGGTTTGGTGCTGTCCTATGTCTTGCTATGTGCATGTGTCATGGTTGTTGTTGCTGTGTGTAGTAGTTCACTTCCAATTTTACTGTCATGAATATGGAAGCTTCTACTGCAGATGTAAGAATTGTGTGTGCACAATGATTAAGGTGGTAAGGCTGTAGAGACATGTATGGCTGGTGATTGTGTGTGAGTCTGTGTGTGTGTGCCTCTCCATGCCTGGGTGTCACTTTGGAAATTGGCAGTGCCTGATTGTCCATGCCCAGCTGATTCAATGTTGGGTCAGGGATGAAGAGAAAAATCCCTGGAGCATTCTTGAGCCTTTGAACAGTGGGCACAATCTGTGGGGATCAAACAGAGTGGTGGTATGCTGTAACGATGATGGTTCTTACACTTCCATCTCTGTTACAGGTGCATACATGACCCATTGCCAGGCTACCAGAATCAGTTGCATCATGTTGGCCACCTCCATCTCCAAGGTTGCACGGATGAGGGCTGCTAACTTCCCAGGGGAAGAAGTTGCATCCTTCGTGAACAGGTGCTGCTGCACTATGGTGCCCTTTTCCACCCAGAGCAGCAGCTTGGGGCTGATGGACGTAGGAGGATCTGGCAGGAAATGGCGGCTACTGTCAATGTTGAGGGGGATGCTGTCCGTACCCTAGAGAACATTAAGAAAAGGTGTGAGACAACATGAGGATGTGGAGCCAGAATAAGGCAAGGATAACTTTCGAGGCAGGACCCACCACAGAGGTGCATTCTGGTGGGCGTCATTGGAATTTGCCTCTACACTTCAGGATCCTGTAGAGGGTGAACCCAGCTCTTCATGCCAGGTCCTCAAACTGCAGGCCTAGATTGAGGCTGCAGGTGAGTCCACACTGTCAGTGTGATCGGGATGAATGGGTATGCCATATCTAGAGGTTGCATGTTGGGGGATGCTAGTCGGTGTACACAGCAATGTAGTGTAGCATAATGTGGCATGCCATTTTGTTCTTGTGCCATTGGCATGGCTTATATGTGCTGTGTCCATGGTGCATGCAAGGTTACACACTGTGTAGGTCCTATGGGTCAGAAGGCCTGTGGAGGGTGTACAAAGAGGATCCTTGTATTCGCTATGGCCTTGAGGAGTTACATGATGGTGGCAATGGTGTTGGGTCATCAGTTACAGGTCAAGGGATATTCACACTTCAGGTCCAATTTCCATTTGTCTTTTGACTGATGAACACATGTGGTCCAATTGAGGGGTGGGGGCCAAGGCTGCCACCATCGCTGTAGGATGAGTGTTTGCATTGTCTATTGATGGCTAATGTGATACGTGTGAGGGAGTTGTGAGCCCTGGATAGGCATTGATTGACATGGGTGATGAATAGCTGACTTGCCTGGATTTTGTGGGAGTCTACGGAGGAAAGCAGGGAGTCTGCCAGGTTCAATGTTCCCCTGACCATGTATCATGGTTGGAAGCGTGAGGAGGGTCCTTGGTCAGTGTATGGTGAGGTATGTTGGTGTTATAGTGCAACGACGATGGCTGCATGTTCACCAATATGCTACAGTCCCCATGTATGCCCCATCCATGTTGGCCCTGGTAACTATTGTGCCCTTGGAGTGGTGACTGCAAGTTCTATGCAAAGCCAGACATGCAATTGATGCGGATGTCATAATGTATTACAGGCTTACATGTCTGTGTGTTCAAGATGATGCATTGGAGTCGTGATGTGATGGGGCAGTGGCATTTGTATACGAGATGGCGGCATGGTACCTTGACAGTCTTCAGACATGCACATGTGTACACACATGTGCTGTACTGCCTCTCCTCTCTCCCTTTTCAACCAGTGTTGCATGCAAGTGATCAGACCAGCTCTGAGGAGGAGTGAGTTGCAAATCCAAGGCATTCCAGGGGGCTGCGGAAGCCACGTTACAACTGCCATTGTACACATCATCTGAGGGCCAGCTGGCTAGCAAGGGGACATGGATGGCACTGGTGATGTCATGCAGGACGTTGCCAAGGAAATTGAGGGTGTGTCCTCAGGGGCAGAGGGTCAAGGACATTCCACCATTGCCACAGACAGGCCGGTTGCCATAGAGGTGCCACCTGGGGGGTCAGGATCAGGTATGGTGCAGGAGGAGAATGCCATTGTGGGCCTGTCCATGGTTTCTGGTGGGGGTGCATTGTCGGATGTGCAAGCTGCAGACATGGGCCTGGGACAGGAGGTTATGCGGGACACAGTGTTGGGGTCAGCTCTTCACACTGTCCCTAGTCCATCAGCTACAGGGCTACATGCCTTTGGTGATGCCACAACACAGACAAGCCCCACAGTCAGTGCTGTCGGTGCCCTATGGGATGCTGTCTCGTCCCTGATCTTTTTGGGCCGTGGCCAACAGGTGGCAGCCCTTGAAGCCCTTGATGTGATCTGTGGCTATCTTGTACATCATGACACAAATGGCTAGTGCGCTGCTAGGCATGGTGCAATTGGCACAGGCATCACCTTCACCCATGATATGATATGATATGATAGTTTATTTATAAAGCGCCTATACACAATGTGTTTCAAAGCGCTTCAAGGCAAGGAAGGGAACAAGGGAAAATACAATTACATTCTTACAGGCCATGAACAGTAAGGATCTGAAATTAACCATCGTACTCTTCCTGACGACATTTTAGATAGTGCAAGAGCTAAGACATAGATAAGGAAGGGAGGGGGAGAGTGGGAAGGAAATAGAAACTGACAGGTGACTACCGTACTAGGTCTGGCGACATTTATGGTAGAGACGGGGAAAAACAAAAGGTGAGGGAGAGGGGCGCAGAAAGGGAGGGGAGGAACAAAGCAAGCGACTATCATACTAAGCCTGACAACATTTCGGATAGTGCTGGAGGGTGGGCGGGGAGTAAAAAAACAGTAATGGGAGGGTGGAGGAAACAGACGAGGTTGCTATCATATTAGGTCCAGGGACAATTCTGATAGAGTAAGTGCATAGAAGAAAGTAAGGGGAGGAGAAAGGAAAAGGGAGGAGGGAAAGGAGGAGAGAACAGAGAGTAAACAGTCAAAAAGAGTGGAGAAGGAAGAGTGGAGAGCGAATACAATTTCAGAAGTCAGTAGTAACACATAATGTTGCAAGCCAGGATACAAGATGAAGATGGGAACAGTATGATTCAGGGCCACCATGAGTACAAGATGCAAAGAAAGTCCAGCATGAGAGTTGAGAAAGAGTGACGCACCGTGAATGAATGAAGTCCATAAAAGTCAAATCCACCATTGGCCACAAGACGGTGATAGTGAAACCACAATTTATCAGGACAGAAGACTCATGCTTGAAGGGGGGTGAGGCGGGAACAGGGTAGAAGAATCAAGCAAAACAGGCAACACCTGTGCGCGAGAAGGGGGGGCACAAGGGAAAATCACAGGGGGACCAGAGTGGGTGGCGATGGCCTGTGGGGACAGAGGGGGTAACACATGTTGGTGCATGCTTACCTGCTGTCTGAGCAGGGGGTCGGGCCCTGGGTCCTCCTGGTCCAAACAGGTCCAAACAGGAATTGCCCTTTTCTTCATCTGCCCTTAACTGCAGACTCCCAGGCGAGAGATGCCCTTGATCTAATAGTTAAGAGCAGGAAGGAAGAGGCCGGGCTAAGAAGGTGGGTGGTGCTCAGACCAGGTGACCTAGATTCACTTGCACCTGCTCCCCATCTGCAAAGCAAAAGAGGCTGGAGGGCTCCTTAAGTAGGGAAACAGAGCGGCAAGCAGGAAGGCACCAGGTGGGTGGGCTTGCTAAGTGGTGAAAAAGAGCGGCCAGCACGAAGGCACTAGGTGGGCGGGGCTTGCTAAGTGGTGAAAAAGAGCGGCAGGCAGGAAGGCACTGGGTGGGCAGGGCTTAGGCCAGGTGACCTAGATCCACTTGCACCTGCTCCCCGTCCGCCACCCATGCACCCACCTCATCAACTGTTCCCCAAGCACCCACAGGTGTGGCCTCCATGCTGACCACCAACTCAGGTTCCTCTGCCCCTGTTAGCTGTCAGCAAGTCTGGTGCCTACTTCGCGCTCAGTGGGGGTGCAAGTGGCCACGGAGGCCATTCAGTTGGTCCCATGGTCTTGGATGACATTTATTTTTTCATTTTATTTATTAGAATTTATACATACCGAACCGCACGCCGAAGGCCTCAGGGCTCACAAAAAACAGGACAAATGAACAGGGTTAGGAGAACCAAAAACCTAAACAGTTTGCGGTAGCCAATGGCATCTTGGATCAAAGATCAGGCAAGTGAGTCAGTCAGGGGGGAGGTTAAAGAGAAAGGTCTAAATCAATGGTTGTTGTGGCAGCTCTAAGGGAATTCGGAAGTACATTCCAAGCAGAGGGACTCAAAACATCAAAACTACGGCTACCTGCTTTAGCCAGCCTATAGCAGGGCTGCACAAGTCTAAGTTGGTTCTTAGATCTAAGAGTGCGCGGTGCAATGTTTTGCAGGAGGCGGTCAGTAAGATATTTAGGAGTGAGCAGTGTTGAGAACACACTTATGGGTCAATGTAAGGAGATTGAGGGTAACTGTGTGCTTCACTGGAAGCCAGTGGAGTTCCGGTCTGGAGGCTGTGATGTGCATTCGTTTAGAGAGACCCATAATTGCGCGAACTGTACCATTCTGAGTTATCTGCACGGAGGATAGATTAGTCTGAGAACAACCACTCAGGAGAATGTCACAGTAATGCAAGCGGGAGTTGATGAGGGCGGTGGCTAGGGTGGCTGCATTCTCATATAACACAAAGGGCCAGATGTTTCTGAGTAGTTTATTGACTAGGCCGCAGAAGCCCTGAATCTGGGCAACGTGCTGGTTCATAGTTAACTCAGAGTCCACAATGACTCCAAGGGTTTTCACTTTTTTATCTATGGGAATAACAGCACTAAGAATGGCAAAGCTGTTGTATTCCAGAGGTAGGGTTTTAAGTTTTTAGTGTTGAGTGCCAGTGAATTAGCAGCCATACAGTCATTGATTGCAATGTAGATGTTAAGGTCGGCGAGTACCTGTGCATACCGGCCTGTGAGTTTCATGACAACCTGAGTGTCATCGGCATAATTTGTATACTGGACACCCAGGCCGTCTTTGCACAGGATCATGCAGTGCAGGTGGACATGGCACTAGAGGCGACTAGTGGGGCAGTACTCCCCTCCAGGAGTCTGGAGGGAGTCCCAGTGCCAGGGGAGGGCTGCCAGGTATCTGGAGCTGTTGCATCAGTGGAATCAGGTACACATGGTGGCTCATGGCATGGAGTGCCCAGCTGGCATTCATAGTCCGGCAGGAGAGGCAGGTGGCAAGGCATGGGATACATGTCGCTACCACATGCCAACTGAAAATCATGAGGAAGTAGGAGGAACAGGGGATGCAGGCAATGCAGGAGTCGGATATAGGACTGCAGCAGTGACTGTAAACATGTTTTCTATGGATTGCCATCATTTTTTTTCTTTTTGAAGGAGGATTCCTGTGATTTTGTGTTGGCCTAATATTCTCATGGTTAAAGTTCAGTTTATTTTATAATACAGTTGTGTCTTTGGTTCAGTGGGATTCTTGTGGTTATTGTGGGCCCGATTCATGGAATGTTTTGTGTGGTTCAAAGTGACTTTGCACTGACTTTGCACTGCAAGAATACATGTTACACAGTTTCATGAATCAGGGTTTGTGTCGGCAGTGCAAAGTCACTATTCAGGAGTGCAAAGTTAATTTGAACCATGCAAAACATTCTATGAATCGGGCCCTTTATCTTTTCATGTGTAATTCACTTTCTCCGATGCTCATGTCTGTGTGCATTTATCTTTTGGTGTTCATGTCACACTGGGCTGTTTTGATGGGTGCATGCTGCATACTCATGTAGTTTGGTTCTCGGGATTCATGAGACCTCACTCAGCATCTCATTATTTCTGTGTAGCATTTGTCCATGCATCTGCTCACTGTGCAGGTACGATTCTGTGTTACGTGTGCACATTGCCAACAAGTACCATGTGCTGTATGTAGGTGTCAGGCTCACAGCCATGCACTTATGGATCAGCATATGTAGATGTACTCATTGTGACCTTCTCAGTCCATGCATGTAGTTGATTCATGTGCATAGGATTGGTACATGCATTTGTGTTTTATGCAGACTGTCATGTTCATCTTTGGCTGTATGCATGTGAGGGTGGTGGTGGGATATGAGTATGGTATATCATTGTGGTAGTCAAGGTTGTCCTACAGTGCATTAATTGCACAGATGGTTGTGTAGCCATGTATGTTGGCTGTACAGATCTATGTTTACTAATGTGGTACAATGATGACTGTGCCTTGCAGTGCGTACGGATGTTGCACTGTACACACCTGTGGTTATGAGATGTGGTTGCTGTATATGGGCCCACTACTCCTATGGGTGGGGTTATGATTGTGTTGTGGATATGGGTGTGCTTTCATTTGGGACATTACTGTCAGAAAGTCTTTATCAATGTCTTGTTTGTGTCCCAGGCATGTTGGGTGTGGTGATGTTTCCAGTGATGGTGTTTGTTGCTCTGTGATTTTGGTAATCCCAGTGATGGTCACTGTCATGCTCAGTATGTGTAATGTGAATGTCTGTGTTGCCTGATGTTTAGTTTTGTGCAGAATTGCATTTATTTCAGACACTGTGGGCCTCATTACACGGAAGGCGGTAATCCAGGGTGCTATTAGCACCCTGGACCATGGCGGTAAATTACCGGCACTGCCTTGGTGGAAAGAGGAATTACCGCCCTATTCCAAGGTTGGCGGGGCGGTAATTCCCCCTTCCACCATTGCCCTTCCCCATTCCCATTTTTGCCCCATAGGGCATAATGGGAATGGGGAAGGAGCTAATTACGGCACCGCAATTTTGCAGTGCCGTAATTAGCACCAAGGTCCCTTAGCGGGTTGGTTTTTAACGCCTGCAAAAAGCAGGCGTTAAAGCACCAACCCGCTAAGGGACCTCGTAGTAAGGCGGTAATGGTTAACGGTCACCGTTACCATTAACGGTGGCCATTAACCATTACCGCCTTCCGTGTAATGAGGCCCTGTGTCTGCTAATACATGTTTTACATACCAGACAGCACTATGGCCTCTGTGGGGCAGATGGGTGTGCATAAGGGTGTTTGTAGCTGCACATGTGCTTCAGGTGAATGCTTGTCAACAGCACCACTGGTGCCTCCGATTAATGTAGACATTGATTTATCCATTGCGTACACCAAGGGAGACACATCTGTGTAGGATTTGAATCAGAACTACCAGTGTACACGGATAAGTAGGGATGTGATGGCAAACTTTACCCTCACACTTCTAAGAATGGTGAGACAACACATTCATGTGGATCAACAGGTACAATCAGGTGGCATTCTTCCACCATTTTAGGTGTGGGGGGGCAATGTGGAGTCAATTTTCTCAGGAGGGGTTTAATGGTGAACCAGTTGTTACACAGACCATACGGTTTCACTTTTGATAATTAAGGTGGTGCTCAATCTGAGTTTTAACAACCATTGTGGTCACTCATTTTGTACACACCACCCACAGGTTGAAGTTTGAATGTTGTGTGCACAATGTACCTCTACAAGATACAGTAGGGAGTTGTGGCTTCAAACTGGAGGTGGTGACACTTCTCTTGGATTTTGATGGGGTAATGGGCTGAGTATTGGCATGCAGAGGTTTGGACATTTTGGAACAGGGCTGAGTTATTGTGGGGTGCAGACACAAGAGGACTCTACCTGGTGTAGCTCTGTCCAGGCCCCAGCTCCCACCCTCACTGCCTTCTCTATGCCTGTGCTTTGTTGAGGTTCACATTTATTCTGGCCATTTTGTTCAGCTTGGTGGGTGTCCATTAGTCAGGATTGACGGTACAGTGTGTGATGGCCCACCTCAATGTGCACAGTCAACTCTTCCACTGGGACCCCTAGGATCCCCCATCGCTCACAGCTTCCAATCTCACTTGAGCGCCACTCTGGCCTCAGGGAAATTGGGTTATGCCTGCACTGGGGGCACCCAAGCCAGCTGTGGGTGGTTGACTTCCTGCCTTCCTGTTGCATGCATACAGGTGCAGGGAGAGGGGTCCACGAGCTGCACCACACAACCATTACCTGTGGTGGACAGTTCTCATCCACCATTGTGCCCCCACTGAGTGGGTACTAATGGAGACAGCCATCCAAGTGACAAATGCATGGGTGAACCATATGCCCTATTTTTTTATTCCAGGGCAATGCATGGGTTGTTGTGCAGATTTGGGGTGCACCTTGTGTGTGCTGGCCCTTTAAGGGGGAAGCATGGCTGTGGGGGTATGTGTGTGGTGTGATGATTTTTTGGTTGTACGGAGAGTAGGATTAGTGGGTGTAAGTGCACTTTGCATATGGGGGGCTCAGATTGGTGGCTTCACAGAGTAGGGATGGTGTGCTAGGCACACTTTGCATGTGGGGAGCTCACATTGATGGGTGTTCAGAGTGTGGGCATATTGGGTGTAGGCGCACATGCATGGGGCTCAGATTGATAGTTTTACAGGGAGTAGGAATAATGGGTGTACGTGCACTTTGCATGTGGGGGGCTCAGATTGGTGGGTGTACAGGGTGTAGGAATAGTGGGTGCAGTTGCACTTTGTATGTGGGGGGTCTCAGATTGGTGGGTTTTAGGGAGTAGGAATAGTAGGCATAAGCACACGCTGCGTTTGAGGGTGAAGGTTTATGACACTGGGGCTGTTAATGGTAGTATGGGTGCAAGTAATAGTGATTGTTTGTGGTTATTCAACATGTAATGTGTAGCTTTTTTGCTGCATCTAGTGTCACGGGTCACATTCTGCATGAAATGGTCTATTTCAGTGGGTCCTTGGTTTGCACTACGGGCGTGTTGTAGGCATGTCAGGTGCAATCCGGTTTTCTTTGCACTGTAGGTCCCTGCTAGCACTTATTTCTGTAAATCGCGTCCTCATGCGTTGCATTTGCACAACACAATCCTAGTGCATATGCTCGAACATATGATATGATATGGCATTTATAGCACGCCTATACACAAGTGTTTCAAGGCACGATGAGGCAAGGGAGGGGGAACAGAGGGAAGACATAGACAACGATCTTACTAGGCCAGGTGACATTGAGATTGCGCAAGTTCAGGGGAAGGGGAAAAGGGTGGGGGTAGGGGGAGGGGAATTGCAGTACATGGGAACAACAGTAAATTAAATTAAATAAATAAAGCAATAAGTAAAAGTGTGGCCAGCTGGTGGCAATTGCAAGTTAAGTGCAGACATCAGGTGTCAAGTGCTGGTGGGGGGCTGTGGGGATACTGAAACAGTCCCCACTGCAGTGGATGCTGGGAGGCAGTGCAGGGGTGCAACTTGCAGGGGAGGGGACCTGGGCCTGAGACCAGAGGGTAGCCAGGTGACCAGTGCAGTTTCAGCAAGAGTTCAGCAGGGGAGAGGAGGAGAGAAAGCAGAAGCAAAGAGGAAGGTTTTGAGGTGCTTCCAGAACCGGAGATGGTTCTCCTCACATTTCAGAGAGCCAGGGAGCATGTTCCAGAGGAAGCCCCCAGCCGAGGAAAGGGATCTACCCCCAACTCGTTGCTTGTAGAAGTGACTGACTCTCAGGGAGTTGGAGGTGGATGAGTGAAGAGCTCGAGAAGGAAGATATTTAGGAAGAGAGAGTTGCAGGTATTGAGGCCCCAGGCCCCAGAAGGCCTTGTGGACAATGCAGAGGGTTTTGAACTTAATCCTCGTAAGCCACTGGGCGCCAGTGTAGAGATTTCAGTCCTGGAGGGATTCCATCATGGGCTTGAGGCCAAGGACAAGTCTCGCAGTCCTGTTCTGGATGAGTTGCAGAGGGTGGAGAGTAGAAGCAGTCCGATTTAGAAAGAGGCTGTTGCAGTAGTCCAGCCTAGAGAGAAACAGAGCTCTGGAGACAGTGGGCTTCTGGGGGAAGGAGTGGAGAGTCGAAGATGACCCGAAGTTTTTAGCCTCACAGTTGGGAGCAGGAAGAGGGCCAAGAGAGGCCGGCCAGAGAGTGACAAGAAAGGAGGGAGCAGGTGTGCCGACGAGGAGAATCTCGGTCTTACTGGCATTAAGGCAGAGATCGTTGGTGGCACACTATCATTATGTGGGTACTTTGCAAGTCTTTCTGTAAATCAGGCCCTTAGTGTCAAAACCACGTATCAGATTTGGACCAAATATGAAGCAATTTGGGAACAACTCATTGACTTAAATTCCTTCACTAATTTGGGGTAAATCTATCCCGTAGGTTTTCAAATATTGGACATATGCTTAGGGGTGCCCCCTGTTCCTTAAAGCTATCCTGGGAGGATAGCTCAGCGGCAACGTTCTGTCCTGGGAGGATGGCTAAGCAGCAACGTGTTCTCCTTGGAAGCAAGACGACACGAAGCAACACAGGTTCGATCCCTGGGCCCGCGCTTAGAAACATCTTGGTATTTAAGCGTGTTATAAATACGCAACTAAGAAAAAAAAAACAATCACTTAAAAATAATTCTTGTAACAGTGCCTTGATGTCCATAGGCTGTGTGAGCGCTTTAAAAATGCAAACAACATAAAATAAATTAAAACCTTTATATCAGCCAAGGGGATTTGCTGAGAGAGGCTAATAACGTTTCACTTTTTTGGTGGATTTTGATGCCATTTTCTAAACAAAACCTTTAAAAGCCCTCCCAACATAAACAGCAACTGTTTCAGTCTCGTCTCATTCATTTTCCAATAGAGAAATGCAGCTATTTAACAGAACGACAACCACTTGACAGATTTGGACAAATAAGAAACAATTTGGGCACAAAGCATTGACTTATTTTCTTTGACTGGTATGGGGTAAATCCGTCCAGTAGATTTTTAAATATTTCACAAGGACATGGGGTGTCCCCTAAAACCTGTTTCTTCTAAATATTTAAATGTCAACATTTGTTTGTGGTGGGATTTGTGGCAAAGCATTGTTCCTTTTAGAATTCCACACTGTTGCATTGATCTGTGCCAAATGTTGTAAAATTTCCAGTAAGGACCCTACGGACATTACTGGCTACATGACATTTGGACACCCACCCCCCTTTTCCTGGATTTCAGCATATCAACATTTGTTTGTGGGTTTGTGGCAAAGCGTTGTTCCTTATACAATTCCATATTGTTTCACCATTCTGAACCACATTCTGCATAGTTACCTGTTTGGACCCTCCAGACATTAGTGGCTACATGAAATTTGGACACCCCACCTCATTCCACGGATTTAAGCACAAGTAAAATCGGTTTGTGAGTTTGTAAGTTGGCAAAGCGTTGCTCCTTATACAATTCCTCACTGTTTCACCAATCCGCACCACATTTTGCATAGTTACCTGTTAGGACCCTACAGACATTACTGGATACATGACATTTGGACACCCTTCCCCGGATTTCAGCACAAGGCAAAATTTGTAGGTGTGTAGCTTGGCGAAGTGTTGTTCCTTATACAATTCCACACCATTTCACAAATCTGCACCACATTTCGCATAGTTACGTGTTAGGACCCTTCAGACATTACTGGCTTCATGGCATTTGGACACCCCACACCGTTCCCTAGATTTCAGCACAAATCCAAATTTGTTTGTAGGTTTGTGGTTTGGAAAATAGTTGTTCCTTATACAATTCAACACTGTTTCACCACATTTGTATAGTTACCTGTTAGGATCATCTAGACATTTGGACACCCCACCCCTTTCCCTGGATTTCAGCACCTTTACACATGAGATGGTTGCCTGAAATCGGCAAAACATCGATGTGGTCATAGAAGGACGGGTCCTAACACAAGAAACAAAACTCGAGGTTCAGGCCTTAGAATGCATCGTTTCCAAGATATTTGGACTGAAATGCACCACAACGAACTCCACCACAGCAGGTAGAGGTGACAGGTGGGGAATGATCACAGAAAGGTCCCAGTATGCTGCAACACATCCATTTTCACCTTTCCAACATCTGCTCGGGGTATGTTAGTCAGCGCAAGCAACCTATTCTTAGAACAGTTTACTTCAGGGTGCAAAGCACAACAAGCAATAAGCGAATCAGACCAGCGACCTACAGGATGAGTGTTATTATGTCTGTTGACAGAATCCGTTGGGAGAACGGGTACTTCTGCTAGTATATGTATATTGTTTTTGGTGCTTTGCAGCAGAGAGGATGAGAGACTTTTCACAAATGAAAACTCGGCAATTCTTTGTTACTCGATACAAGTGATTCATGCGATTTTACTGGGAGAACGGCAAATGAAAGACCTCAAAATGCTATTTGGAGGAGGAAAAAGTATGCCATCAATCTTTGGAATAAACTCCCCACAACCTTACAGAGTCTACTAACGTTCTCGACTTCAGAAAGAGATTCAAAACTCTTCTGTTTATATAATCACTCAAAAGGAAACACTGATTGTTTGGAACGACAGCACTTAGATTGTCTTGCCATAGGCGCTTTATAAATACCAATAGGAAAAGCATTCGCAATAGCAATCACATCAGGATAGAGGTCGGGGTGGTGAAGAACACACCATGTGAAGCTGAAGATTTGGGGGTGGGTTGGGGATCCAGGTATGTTTAGAAAATGTTAGGTTTATCTGGGGAAGACTGCAGAAATCTCATGAGATTATTGCTGCAATACCACAAGATGCACTTAGAAAAAAATGTGCCTCACATGAATCAATGAGTGATTGGAGGTAATGGGAGAGGGTTACAGAGGGAAAAAGCAATTGAGTGGAGTCAGGGGATCTGGTATAAAGAAGGGGGTCACATGTTGAGTGTCTGTGAGGACATAAACGAGTCTTATTTCGGAGTAATTTTCCTGTTATGGCTGGATTCATCAAATCTGAAGCTGAAATGTTGTTATTGGAAATTATTACTGTGATGTAATCATGGGACTAAGGAATGCTGGCTGAGCAGGCAGCAGCCTGAACTTGGAGCTCCTGTCTCCCCTGATATCTGATATTTTCTAAGGATATTGGGCCTCATTACGACCCAGGCGGTAAGTTACCGCCTGGGCCGTGACTTTACCACCATGGTGTAAACTACGTTTACGCCATGGTGGTTGGCGGACTTACCGCCCCATTCCGACCTTGGCGGGCCGGTAAGTCCCCAATCCCCATTTACCCTTCCCCATTCCCATTTTTGCCCCATAGGGCATAATGGGAGTGGGGAAGGCGTTAATTACGCCACCGTAAATTACGGTGGCGTAATTAACTCCATGGTCCCTTAGCGCCATGGATTTTAACACCCGCTAAAAGCGGGTGTTAAAACCTCCATGGCGCTAAGGGACGTCGTAATTGGCGGTAAGGGGTCGGCGCAGCTAACGCTGGCGTAAACCCCTTACCGCCAGGGTCGTAATGAGGCCCATTGACTTCCATCAAAACTAAAAAGAAGATTGATACACTGAAGAAGCCTATCAACAAAAAGTCAAAGTCTGACATGGAGGAATCACCTAGTCCCACTGATATTTATTACTTGCTATTGAAGGTGGCCGGGGATGTAGAAGACATGAAGTCTTCCTTGGCAGAACTTGTGAAATCAAAAAACGTGTTGGATTTAAGAGCCAGGATGCAGAACCTCAAATTGCTGGGTATTCCTAAAAAGTGCTTTGTGGGATAAACCGCTGGAGGACGTTTTATTACAAGTGCTGACGGCCAGTATTCCCTACACCCAGGGGATTTGAACTATGCCTTCTGGGTTGGTAAACCCATTAACTCCAAGTGCAGCCACATCTTGATGGTCTTCACAAAACTAAATGCAAATGAAAGACTACTGAAAGCTGCAAGAGAGAAGGGCTGGGTTCATTACATTAGGGAAGTCATTGTCATATTTCTAGACTTCCCAAAGGTCTTGATGGATAGGAGGAAGGCCTTTACCAAAGCAAAGATGTTTGCAAGATAAAAGAATGTGAAAACTGCCCTGGTTAAGCCAGCCATCCTAAATTTGTTCTTGCTAGGTGGTACCAAAACAACAGAGGACCCAGAGGTGGATTAGAGATCTAGGAGCTTCCCTGTGCTAAGTGCCTATGTTTGCCTTCTCCTTACTCCACCAGACTTACACATTTGCCCTTAGAAACTTGGTCTGTGATTGGGATGTTGAGTGATAGTTTCACCCAGGGAGTTGATTTTTACTGGTGGTGAACTCCTTCCTTTAGATATATTTCAACACACATGAATGGGGATCCTTCCTTTGTTCAATTTCCACTAACCTCTAGAAAGGCCACACGAATACCAGCATCCGTTGGCTAAGATTGGGGGGTGGGAGGATTCAGATGTAACTTGAGTGGTGGTGAGCTATGCACTACTTGAAATACTTGTAGTCTACTCGAACACTTGTAACTTGTAAAGATTGGGGTCACTGAATCCCGATGGGATGATTGAAGAACTAGATTTGAGTTGTTTTCTATATAATATTGATATGATTTGAGTCTATGTTGAACAACATGCATATCATTTTTTAGTATTATTTCCTTTTGATTCTATTTGGAAAGATATCTTGAATCTGTTTTGACGCAGTGCAGTTTTTCCAATTTGCTATACATTTGTTTCAACATACTGTTTTTTTCACCAGTTTTTTTAGTGCACATTATTCCGGTTTAGAAACTATTTTCGTATTTGCATTAACATTTAATTTTTCAGGGTTTTATTTTTCTGAATTAGCAATCTCTATTTCACCCCCACTAGTTTACCGTCTCCTTTCTTTCTCATTCCTCTAACTTTTACATTTCCTCCAGTCTACTGCTATTTTGCGCTCTTTCTCTAATGCATTTCAATCTCATACATGCACCATCTCAATATGGCGGCCACATTTGCACAGAACATGAAACTCTTTCTCTTCACCAAACCGGCATTCTGGTTTCTATAGTTACCCCCCTGACTAAGCTAGTTTCGTTTTCTCACTCGCGAGCAGACAGCGTCCTGCCGCCGCTTCGCGCTGCATGACTAATCCTCAGGTAATGACATGCTTTGGACTCGGCTTCTGCCGTTGTTTCCATTTTTATCCTTTCCTTTCCTAATAGCTTATTTACCGTTGGATAGATTTGCGCTCAGGCACAGACAGTCACGGAGCGATTGACTCTGTTAAAACCAGCCATCTACATAAAAGCGAGCACGCGAACAGCAGGTCAGTTACCTGCTTTCATTCCATTTTTTTCGAGTAACCTTAAAAGCAATTAGAGCTTTTTGAATCAGCTAACATGTAACTACCGATAGATACAGTTTAACGTCAGCTCATTATTCTTTTGTCTTTATCTTTTTGTTTGTTTTTTTATGAAATCCCATAATCTGTCCAATACCGCAATGGAAATGACTCGATCACACATAACCACTTTTTGATGCTCAATGGTAACGTACCTTTTAGTTTGTGATGCACGCATACTTGAACGTTGTTTTACATTACATCCATGGATTGATGTTCTTCCTTGTTGCTGGGATTGTATTATTGTTGTATTATGCACTTGCTGATATATTGACCGTATAAGTAGATTTGACTATAAGGCAATTGTAAATCAGATGTTAACAGGCCCTGACGAAGGGTTCATTACCCAAAATGCATAGGCCCTCGATGTGACATTATTTCAGCCTCAGAATTTGCAAGCACCTAAAGAAGGTGCCAAGTTTATGAAGAAAATAAGCCACGAATTAAAATATATGTAAACTCTTGAAAATATATCGAGCAAAGTGAATTATTTCTACAAATTTAATTTAACCACTTTGCAGTGGTCAACGGGTGTGCAGCCCACACCGCTGGCCTCACGGCCAAGGTCTTCTTTTTCCACAGGATTCAGATGTAAACCTGTGAATGATTGATATGGTATGGATCTGTTGTGTGAGTGACATTTGCACAATGTTAGAAGAATAAGCATTCCATTTTGACAATACTGAAGGCTGCCTCATTTGTTACTATAAGGAAAAAGGGTGCCAGGTGGAGCAGACAGTTTAACAGGTTTTGGTCATATGTTTTGAAGATCTTACCGTTCCATCGCACACCCGCGCTACGATGTGGGAGCCCTATGACGTAGCAAATAGGTTGCATCTGTCGCATTATGAGGTGCCTTTCTCTAAAACAATCTGTTTTGGAGAAAGAGAGAGGCGTTGTGCCTGGGAACGAAGACAGTGAGATATAGTGAGACCATTAATTATTAGGGGCACCGTGGGTTGCAGCACAAATATTGGTATAATTATTTCAGGAGTTTTCTAAGCATATTCTTCAAGGTTTGATTGTAGCATAAAATAGAGAAATTAGCGATGGAATGAGTGCCTATGGTTACTTATTATTTAATCACAGCCACATGTGTTTGCATGGCCGACTGACTGAACTGTGTTTTCTTGTCCATGACTATAATGCCATCTTGTGTCTGCAGTAATCACGATTCACAAACCAGTTAATGGGCCTCATTACGACCCAGGCGGTAAGTTACCGCCTGGACCGTGACTTTACCACCATGGCGTAAACTATGTTTACGCCATGGTGGTTGGCGGACTTACCGCCCCATTCCGAGTTTGGCGGGGCGGTAAGTCCCCAATCCCCATTTACCCTTCCCCATTCCCATTTTTGCCCCATAGGGCATAATGGGAGTGGGGAAGGCGTTAATTACGCCACCGTAAATTACGGTGGCGTAATTAACTCCATGGTCCCTTAGCGCCATGGATTTTAACACCTGCTAAAAGCAGGTGTTAAATCCGCCATGGCGCTAAGGGACCTCGTACTCAGGCGGTAAGGGTCGGCGCTGTTTACGGCGCCGTAAACCCCTTACCGCCTGAGTTGTAATGAGGCCCAATGTGTTTTTAGCTTTGCGTTGTGCACTTGCATTGCACCAAACTCCATTTCAGCTATCATAGAATAAGAAGTAGGTTTTATCCTCTAGACGATTCATTCTGCAGCAGTGCATGATGCCCAGCCAATCGTATGTCTTTTCTATTCTAGTCAATAGCCAATGTTAAAAGCATTGCTTTGATTAATACTGATTAAGAATTCAGTACTATAGCCAGGCCCCTTTGGTAATTGTGTATATTTGATGTGCTGTGTTTTTTTTGTTAATGGTGTCAACCAATTAAAGTGTATTTCCTTACTGTGTTAGATGCTGTAGCCATCAGAGACAATGACATCTTGGATGTGGGTGGAGGCGGGTGTCAGCCAGGTCTCAGTGATGAAGATGGCATCAAGGTCGTGTGAATTGATGAGGTTGTCGATGTCTGCTGCATGGGTGATAGGTGAGCCGACTTTGGCGAGGATCAACTTCCATGTTGTGGACGGTGAGGGGTTGCTGATGGGCTTGAGGCTGATGTGCGTGATTTTGCAACATTGCAAAGCATGCCTTAGAGGAGGGAAAATGACATTGACGCTGCCTGGTGATGGTAGGGATGGCCTGTGGAGATGGAGGGACACAATACAGGTCAGCGCCTGCTCACCTGTTGTCTAAGCAGGGGTTCAGGCCCTGGGTCCTCTTCATCTGCCCTTCACTTCGGATGCCCAGGCAAGAGATTCCCTTGATCTAAGAGTCAAGAGCAGAATGGAAGAGGCAGGGCTAAGAAGGTGGCTGGTGCTTAGGCCATGTGACCTAGGTCCACTTGCACCTGCTCACCAACTGCAGAGGAAAAGGATCTGGAGGGTCAGTTAAGTAGGGAAAAAGTGCAGCAAAACAGGAAGGCACCAACAGTTTAGCATTGATTGACAAGTAGGTAGGGTTTTGGCCACTTGACCTAGATCCCCTTGCACCTGATCACGAACTGCAAAAGAAAATAGGGTGGGGGCTCCTTAAGGACGGGAAAAGTGCAGCAAAACAGTAAGGCACCAACAGTTTAGCATTGATTGAAAGGTGGACAGGGCTTAGGCCACATGACCTAGATCCACTTGCACATGCTCGCCAATTGCTTCCTCAATCACAATGTATACCTGTTGACCACCACCAAGGAATGACTAATATTGTTCATGATTTATCTTTAAAAAACTCCACCCTCTTACACATCACATAAGCACATTTTCTTTGTAGGTCAGGTACTGGCTGTCCTGGTTAAGCTGAAAGAATATTCATGGCACCACACGAACATGAATACACCTACTTATATATTGGTAAATGCTACTCATAGTGAATTGTAAAAACAGCAGAATAACCTCATCTTAAGTTTCCAGGCCATATAAAAATCATGCCTTTTCCCATGTAAGACAAGGTAATGCTTCATCGCCCATAAAATAATTAATCATTGTACATTCATGAAATCTCCACAAGTGGTATGTTACATTGCTACTTTACTGTGTTGATGTCAGTGGACATATAGCATAGCCACCAAACATATGATGTTCGCAGACATCAGGAAAAAAGGCATTTTCATTTACCCTTTTCCACACACATATTCCACAACATCCCTCAAATCCAGTTGCGTTTGTACTTAAGAAGAACATGATGTACGATTTGCCAACATGCTGAGCTGTGAATGCCAGGCCTCAAATAATCTAGGATACATAAAACCAGTGTTTTGCTGTTTACAACATATATTCTGTTATACCCTACTCTGCCCTCATCACCCCAGGGAATATTTCATATCAAACATAAGTGTAAGTAAATGTTTTAAACATTTCTCTACCACAGTGTCCAAAGACTACAGACACAGATCACAAATGCAACACTGTGCCAACACTGTGCCCATTTCAGAATTCTTGGTTTACCTCTCATTTCTTAGTTAACCAATAAGCACCCTGCATGGTGTCGACAGGCATTATGCGAGCCACCTATTGGTCCAGGGGCACCTGCAGGCATGAAATCAGCAAGTAGGTCTGCAGATCGGATCGAGATATAACAAATCGTTTTTACCTATATTTTGGGCATTTCTCAAAAATCTGCAGGGTGGGATAGCAACACATTTGCAAAAGTATGCTTGCAGGACCACGCTCCTGCTCCAGAGATTGCAGGGGCGGAAGCAGAGATGGAGAAACATATCTGAGTATCAGCAGCAAAGAGGTAATAGTTAAAGGAGAACATGAGGTTTGTAAGGGGAGGTATAAATGATGAGAAGTGGGCCCAGTGTTGATCCTTGTGAGACATCCATGGGAAGGAGTGAGGTAGGAGGTGCTGGAGTCCCATGAAATGGGGAGAGATTGGAGGACAAAGAGTTGAGTACTTTGTTCTTAAAGTCAAGCAGTTAAACAGTTTGAAGGAGGGGAGGATGATCCAAAGTGTCAAGCTCAAACTTGTTTGCAATGCTTCCTTGGATAAAGAAAATCGTCAGATTGTGCCATAAAACCATGCTGACCCTCACACTCAAGGATGTCAAACATCAATTTGAATATCTGTTCTTAAACTGCTAAATCCACCAAACTATTCTTCTCACAGATGATTCTCCATAATTCGACCAGCAGTCCCAATACTGCAATGGATATACTAATTCTTATGTGGGTCCGTACTGCTATGGCTATACTAATGCTTGTGTGTGTCTGTACTGCTATCGATATACTAATGCTTGTGTGGGCCCGTACTGCTATGGATATACTAATGCTTGTGTGGGTCCGTACTGCTATGGATATACCAAAGCTTGTGTGGGTATGTACTGCTATCAATATACTAATTCGTGTGTGGGCCCGTACTGCTGTGGATATACTAATGCTTGTGTGGGTCTGTACTGCTATAGATATACTAATGCTTGTGTGGGTCCGTACTGCTATGTATATACTAATGCTTGTGTGGGTCTGTACTGCTATGGAAATACTAATGCTTGTGTGGGCCCGTACTGCTATGGATATACTAATGCTTGTGTGGGTCCGTACTGCTATGGATATACCAAAGCTTGTGTGGGTATGTACTGCTATCAATATACTAATTTGTGTGTGGGCCCGTACTGCTGTGGATATACTAATGCTTGTGTGGGTCTGTACTGCTATAGATATACTAATGCTTGTGTGGGTCCGTACTGCTATGTATATACTAATGCTTGTGTGGGTCTGTACTGCTATGGAAATACTAATGCTTGTGTGGGCCCGTACTGCTATGGATATACTAATGCTTGTGTGGGTCTGTACTGCTATCGATATATTAATGCTTGTGTGGGTCCGTACCGCTATGAATATTCTAATGCTTGTGTGGGTCTGTACTGCTATCGATATACTAATGCGTGTGTGGGCCCGTACTGCCATGGATATACTAATGCTTGTGTGGGTCCGTACTGCTATGGATGGATGTTTACTTGGAACAGGAGGTTGAGTTTATGAAAACCAATAATGATGCTACTTTCACAAGTTGTTTCTGGCATGGCTATCATTTTCTTTGTTTGAGATTGGACTACAGAGGTTTATCCAAAGGGATCCTGGTGCACTGTACCCCAGGTTAAATTGCAACTCCTGTAGCAGAGACAAGCACTATGCCCGGTTAGTTTATATGTCAGGTTAGAACTAAGAAATGTATTTTCATAATTCTAGAGAATCATTGCCTAATCTGCAAGGAACATTTTTGACAACTAGAGTTTTCCCTAAAGTTACTCTCTTGACTACTTCTAGGTGTGTAAAGTATGTATAGAGCCATCCTCCACATTTGCTTAACACTCACAAAGGTCCAGTGTCCCTAAATAACCATTGGCTTGCTATCTTTGGCTATGGCGTCATGATGCACGCATCGGGTAGTCATCACACTCTGCTTGCAAATGGCCAATATCGAAGTGGTGCCTGAACATGCAAGGTATGGCAAGAAGGGCTGCCTCTGGTTGACGGTAGCCCAAAATCCCTGTTTCTGTAAGAAACCGCAGAGAAGAAACTCAAGCGAGGACATTCAACCAGGAGTTGTTCAGTTCTATCACTTTCTCGGCTCGGAAGGAAGTTGTGCTAGATCTGACATCACACACCTCTTTATAGACCATGGCAGCTCGTGAAACAAGCTGGTGAAGCAGACTTGTTATGACATATTTAAACAGCCATCATCTGGCTATGAGCTGCACTCCATTCTTCCATCCATGACATGTGTTCTTTGAAATCTCTTGCTGCCAAGGTGTAATCAAGAAGGTTAAGAGTGAAGGCACGATTAAACTATGAGAAATTGAGCGTAACAATTGACAGACACTTGAGGGTGGTAATACAATCTACTTGAATCTCCCTGGGCTCTTACTACATTTCTAAGGACAAAGTCAACAAAAACAAAAACTCCTCAACTGTTCCAAATAGCATCATGTGGTCTCCATTATCTGCAAGCTGGATTTTGGAGTCGTTGGAAAATAGTCTAGGGTTTGCAGGCTCCCTGTCCCCTCCATGTTTTTAATTGCTCGCTCTTTCATTGTACTGGGTCTCAGCCCACTAAGCATAAAATATTGTTTTTTGGTTGCTAGCAACTGAATGCAACTTTCAATTAGAACACTACCTGACAGGAAAACAAGATTGTGTTCATAACATGGCACCCAGGTTTGGGTGTGGAGTATTCCATACCACACATTTTTATTCACCAAATAAGAAAATAATACTTAAGTTAGATTTAAAAGTCATATCCAGGCATTGATATAATAATATCAACTGTTTATTCAGTGCTAAGATACATGCACGTTTTTACCTCTCTCTCTTTCTCTATATCTATATATATATATATATTCAGTAAAAAAACTTTGTTAAAAGGACGTTATGGTTACAAGTAAAATCGAAAAACCCCTGAAATTCGCCAGTTATGGTAAGCTAAGCAACCATAACTCACACCACCACAGTGCACTTCTAAGACTAACACCCAGGACATCAAAGATGACATCACAAATATCATTGATGACATCCTTTTCCAAGATGGCCACCAGAGAAAGGGAAGACAGGGTTCCATACAGGACCATCTTCGCTTTCATGGAAGTCTGTTTCCAAGATAGCCACCATGGAAAGGGAAGGCGGGGTTCCATACAGAGCCCCTCTTCGCTTTCCATGGAAGCCTGTAGAAGGCGAAAAGAGAACCCTATGACCTTATTACCACGAGCACATTTTTCTTCCCTTTCAAAACTATCCCAATTTGAATAACACCACAAAGCCAGTCCCAGGTGGACATGGCCACTTTAACCCCATATGTTGTCCCTCGTGGTCATGGCCAGTAGCCAAATTGTTCATATCATGACCTTATTCCATGACCTGGACAATCTGGCCACTGCCCATGGCCACATACTACACCTCAGTCACCAAAGATATATCACTATTTTTTGTACCTACATTATGACACTTGTCAAAAAATAAAACACGGGCACATTTGTAAAACCATGCTTTCAGGTCCTTGCCAATGCTCCTTACACAGGTTTGCTGGAAACCCAGCCATGTTTTATTTTTTTAAAAGTGTCAAATGTATGCACATAAAATCGTCATATAACCCAGCCCCCACTTGACAAAATCCATTCAGACTTTACGAAAACATTTATATCTAGATCTATAATCTTCTTGCAAAACTTTGTATAGATTTGTCAAATGGCACCACATTTATAAGCCTTTACAATATCTTGGGACCTCCTATTCTGCTCCATCTTGACAAAATCCTACCAAACTTTGCAAAAACATTTATATCTAGATCTATTATCAGTTTGCCAAATTAAGTGTAGATTCGACAAATGGCACCTCATTTATAGGCCTTTACATTATTTTGGGACCCCCCTTCTAATTTTGCCCCTCTTGACAAAATCCCACCAAACTTCACAAAAACATTTATATCTATATGTATATCATTTTGCCAAATTAAGTGTAGATTCATCAAATGGCACCTCATTTATAAGCCTTTACATAATTTTGGGACCCACCCTCTTGACAGAATCCCACCAAACTATGCAAACTCATTCAGAATCAGGTCAGGAATATAATTGCAAAATCTCATGCATTTTTATTAAATAGTGCCAAAGTTATAAGCCGTCCAAAAACTGCCCCCAAACATCTGAACTGTCCCCGAACTTCTCAGGACTGTTCGCGAACATCCGAACTGTTCACAGACTTTCGCGGCAAAATCCACCCTTTTTTTGCTTCTTGCAGCCATATTCCATCCCATTCTCATCACCCCTCAACTCCCCAGAGATTATTTGATAAATTTGACAAGTGCAATGTTGTGTTTTTTAATCTGTTTTTACCGCGATGTCTGCGGACACCGGCCGATGTCTGCAAATCCAAGATGGTGGGCGTTTCCAATAATCTGACGCACCTCACGCTTCACACCAACCAATCAGCGAACATGTTGTGTGTCTGCGGACATGACGCAAGTCTATTAGCTAAATTAAGTTGCTAAACCCATAGGAAGAGCACTTTTTTGGCAGCTTATAACTTTGCTCCCCCTGGAGGAATCACCACCAAACATAAGTATGTGGCTGGCTGTGAATGTTTTCGCCACGTTGGGTGAGGTTTTGTGCAGGGGGGCAAAGTTATAGGTCCAAATCTTTTTTTTTTCCATAGCCTGAATGGGGAAAAAATGTGTGCATGGCTACAGGCCGAACGGCTGGATGGATTTTCACCAAATTTACGGCAGGAGATGGGGCCTGTGCCAGAAAGTGTGCTTTTGTGTGTTTGGTGGAAATCGGACCAGTACTTTTGTTCAAAAGAACTGAAATGTACGTCCCAATAAATTAGAGATATCTGGGTCTGCACCACGGACCCATCTCCCTGTTCGCTCCGTGGACCAAAGTCTCATTGGCCTGCGATATGCCGTGCTGTCGGCGAACATTGGACGCAGCCGGTGGTTGGCTGGAAAGAAGCATGCTGTGCGTCAAAGGTTTTGGGAAACGCTGCCATGGTTTATCAGAGGATAGTGGTGTGGTGCATTTGGCAAGGCTCTAAGCCATTGTGTGCATGGCTGGGCCTCTTGTACGTAGCAGTATGCGCAGTAAAATCAGTCATATCTGGCTCCGCTCCAGCGTCCATTTCCCTGTTCACCGTGCGGTCAAAATATTGATTGCAACGCAGTGGGCGGTGCCAGGATGTGTGTTAAAAGTGTTCCATGACTGAGGCATGTTGTATCGGAGGACAATGCGGTGGCGAAAGGGGCTGAAAAACATAGTGTACGGCATTTGGACGTGGGAAAAAGGGATGGACAGAGTGCGGGAGTGAGAAGTGCTTCATGTGATATATTTTATTAGAAGAAAACAGTGGTGTGCCAGCTCTATCCATGTATGCTCTGCCAGTGCGCAGATACCTCAACAGGCAAAACTCTTGTGTGGTCATTGCAGGCAGCCTTCGTTATGGCATGCAATCTGCAGTAGCAATGTCTTTCTGTGATGAGTGGTAGCATGCACAGTTGCAGAAGGGGAGTGCATTCCACGAGACATGAGGATTTAAACATAGTGTGTACTATGGTGTGCTGTGTGAGGTAAGTCTGTAGCCCCATCGATGCATGGCTGCAGCTCTAGCACAGAAAAGTATGTCCACTGGTTGAAAAGGTATGTCCACTGGTTGAAAGTAGGTGCCACATTTTTGCTTTGTATGCGTGGTTCGGCTGCAGTGCACACAATGTTGGTTTCATGGGTGTGGTGATTGGTAGAACAACCTACAGTTGTCAGTGTATGGGTGGAGATGCTACAGTGACCAGTCGTGCAGTGTGTCCACTGGGTGCACTAACGGAATAGTGTACATATGGAAGAGGTCACGGTGCAAATGGTACTTATATGTGCTTGAGTAGTGTGCATTGCGCAGATTAGTAAGTGTTGCAGTGCACTACGCACCATTGGTTCGATGCACATGGAGAGCCAAAGTTAATTTGAAACAGTAAATGGAGCTGAGGCACTTCTTAGAAGCAAGTCTTGCACAAAGTTAGAGAGTTTGTAGAAACATCACTTGTAGGGTCACAAGCTGTTAAGTCTGTGAAAAGCAGAGTTGAAATCAACTCTAAAGGTAAGCCAATACAATTCCCAACTGAGAATAGCACAGCTAAAAAACAATGAGGTAAGTACCCCAAGTCTAAACAGTACCTCTGGTTTGAAGCGATGCAGACCCTGGGTTCCTGAGCCACAGTCATGGGGACAATAGGGAGGCCATCTGGAGAGCTCTTTGGAGGTCATCGCCAGCTAGGGGCTCTTTTTGGTTCAGCAGCACTTTGCGGTTTGTGTGCTTGGTAAACAGCAATGTTGAGGATCTCGGATACCGGTGGGGCTTCCTTCACTCCTTGAGTCCTGCACTCTGGTCAGGGGACTCGAGCTCTGGTCACCCTGCCGCTGGATGATGCTTAAGAGACTCCTGGAGCTTCTAGTCGGATGTCAGAAGTTGCACTCGACTACGAATTTCTCAACCCCTGGCACTCGGTTCTTGCAGCAGCAAAGAAGTACAGCCAGTCAGAGAAGGAGGTTCAGTGGAGTTCGTCTCAGGGTTAGTTGGTCCCACTAACCCAAGGGAAGAAGTCATCCCTTCCGGAGCTTCTCTGTCGAATTGAAAAAGGAGTTTCAGCACAGCAGCAGGGCTTCTCTGGGCAATTCAAAGGTCCAGGAGGATGCAGAAAGCGTTCATGGTTTCTTTGTCGGGTGTTTCTCCCAGTGGTCGACTCTGCCTCCCATCCCAAAACCATCACCTTTTAAGCAGGTTTCTCCCATTCATGATGCACAGCCTAGGCTGTCAATCACACAGCATGGTGGCAGCCAGCCAATCAGGACTGGTTGCATTCAGGCACTCCTAGAAAAAAAGGACAGGGGAATTTCGGGAACCTTCCTCACATCCTGCCTTTCCAGACACAATGGAGCTAGAAGCAGGCTGCAAGACTGAAGCCTGCCGAAGGCAAAAAAACAAAGGACTCAAACCTGGATCAATGCACAGAGTAATACCCAAGAAAGACCTCACAAACAGAAAATGGTGAAAAAAGAAGACCGGGCCATTTTGACAAAATGGTCATCCATGGGTGCCGTACTGCATCTCAGGATTCAGCCTGCGCCAGACAAGCACAATGTAACCATTGCCACCAGCCATTTAAAGTAGTGAGGGTGACATAGAAATGTTACATGAGAATGTAGGATAAGGGGCTACTAGTTATCCCCCGGCACTCCACATGAGATGGTGTGTGCTGGACCTACAAAGAGAAAAGGTAAGTAAAGTCAATTTCACTTTACTATTCTTGGGAACTGTAGTTCACACAAGAAAATGTGTTTTAACCTTATGAGAAATCTAAAGGATTTCTCTGTGACACTGCAGTGAAGGTGCTGTGTGTCACCATACAACAAGTAGATGTCTATGGAGTTTGTCAGACTCCAAAAACAGTGAAAACACATAATCCAAATAAGGGCAAAACACATGAGAGAGTGAGAAAAAGGTTTCACTCACTCCAGGGTTAAAATTAAAAAGTCATACAGTCCAGAAAAAGGTCTGGGAGTCTCTAAGGTTGAAGGGAATTAGCACAGAAATGAGAATTCTTCATACCAGAGTGCACTTATTAGACAGGAAGAAATGTTCTCCACTTTTTCAAAGAGTAAACTGAAAAGTGATCTAATTGAATCACGGTGCACCCTGCAAAACACTATCATGTGCTTAGCTACTCTAAAATAAGTATCCTTCCTTTGAATGTACCCTTTAAGCGGCGATCTCTTTTAATCCTCCCTTCTCTGACAGAGCAGGTGTGCACTGTATTGCTCCTCTGCTGGAATTGTGTATAAAAGCCAGTTGGCGACAATTAGACAGAGAAAGAAACATTTCTTTGAGCCTATTTCTTAATCCATGTTTAATGTGAATTGTGTTTTATAAGCGTGTGTGTGTTTGTTTTGGTGAATAACTTAATAGTTGCAGCAGTCACGGTGTTTGACATTTTAAAGTACACTGAACTTATTTCAGGCCTTCCAAACCCATTATAGTAAACGTGGTTTAGTGTAGCAAATTAGTTGCAGGGAACATTGTGAAGGATTTGTCCTGGGCTATAATTCAAAAATCTTCTACACGCGTTCCCCCTTCTTTCATTTTTTAAATGGCACAACTGAGAGCAAATACTGAAAATGTGTTAACCAGGAAACGTACGTGACAGTCCTATCCCCAAAGGTGAAAATATAGCTTTGGAGAATAATGGAACTCTCACAATCATTCAATCTCTGGTGTATAAGGGTAACTCATTTCAAAAGGAAGTATCCCTTTTCAAACCTAATATTTTTCTTGCTGGACTCAATACCATTCTGGATGCAGTTGATTCCAATAGTGCTGTACAAACTAGTTTGGACATAATCCAAACCACCCGAATTCTAGCTGTCTGAGATCCTTCAAACCTTTCAACCATTGCCCGGAAATGCTTGATGCCACTTAGGGTTAAAGAATGATATGATATGATATGATGGTTTATTTATATAGCGCCTATTCACAATGTGTTTCAAAGTGCTTCACTGCAAGGGAGGGAACAAGGGAAAATACAAAGACATTCTTACAGTCCATGAACAACAAGAATGTGAAATTAACTATCGTACTCTGCCTTACAACATTTCAGATAGGAAGGAAATGGGAAAAAGACATGCGACTACCGTACTAGGCCTGACAACATTTCTGGTCAAGTCCGAGATTAACAAGAGGTGGGGGAGGAGAAAGGAGGGAGAGGAACAAAACAAGTGACTATCGTTCTAGGCCTGACGACATTTCAGATAGTGGTGGAGGGCACAAACATTTGTTGTTGTCATACTAGGTCCAGGGACAATTCTGATAGAGTAAGTGCATAGACAAATGTAAAGGAGGGCAGGAAGAGAGAGGGAGAACAGAGAGGGAGAATGAAGACTGTGTGAGGAATGGCAGGGTGATGCCATCCCACATATGAGACTACACCATGTCAACTCCCATACTGGGGTCTGGTAGGCCTCCACAAGGCACTGGGGCATGTTAACATCTCATGTGTAGGAAAGAGAAAGCAATATTTAGACAACTCTTAGGGCGCTGTGGCAGGACATGGAGAGCAGTTAAGGGCAAAAGTACTTTGTAGTGTGCAGTGTGTTTGCTCACACCCACACAATTCAACTGCAGTTCACTTTAGGGAAAATTCACCTGGCCTTAGATTTCAATATTTCTTTTTAATAAGACATTTTATTGTTGTTTACAACTTATCATCATAAAGCATACATTCTTCATATAAACATGCAACCTATATGAACAGTGGAACAGTCCCTGGTCAGGTGAAGAGAAAACAAGAAAGAAAAGAGGAAAGAAAAGAAAAGGAAAGAAAAAGGGTCTTGCAGTGTCCGTTATTTCTCACGCTAAATGCCAGATTGGATTACTTTTGCACATTGTACATTGTGCCTTATCATCCATTGTTCAGGTTGGTGCAATCATTGGGCTTCCTCCCATTTGTTCCATATTTTGTCTGCTTTCCTCGGACATCCCCTGGCTGTATATACTCTCCTTTCCATTGCAATGCATATGTTGACGTCTGTCACCCATTGTTCGTACTGCAGTGTTGTTTCCGAGCCCCATAATTGTGCAATGTTCCTTTTAATTATTGCAAAGGTCGTCGATAGAAGCAACTTCTCGTATTTAGATGCTTCTCCCTCCTCCTCTGTCCCGAGCAGGAGTAGCTTCGGGTCTCTGTGTATCGTTCTCCCCAGTACCCGTGAGAGTTCATCACAACATTTTTGCCAGTACTGTTGTATATGGTTGCAGTCCCACAGTATGTGGAAGAAGGTTCCCTCCTCCCTCTTGCATCGAAGTCAGTGTGGGTCAGATGTTTTCCCCCAGCGATATAATGCCACCCTTGGGTAGTAAATCCTGTGCAGTATTTTAAGCTGGATAAGTCTCAGCCTGGATCACTTGTTCTTCGGCTTCTACCAATTTCTGTTGGTGTTTCCTTCGGTGTGCGGCAGACCATGACAAAATCTCACCCCTCAGCACTGGTTTGAGTGCTTCCCACAGGATCCCCGGGTCATCTACCGATCCCGTGTTTAACTCAAAGTAAGTTTTTGTTGTTTGTTGTATTTGCTCCAGAAAATCTGGGAGGCCTAGGTAGTAGTTATTTAAGCGCCAGGAGTGGGGCGGACGTGGTCTAGCCATATTAAGCTCTATTAGCTCGGGGGAGTGATCTGATATGCCGCGCGGCAGTAGAGTTGCCTTTGTGGCCTTGTGAGTCTCTGGCCCAGGCAGAAAGAAGTAATCTAATCGCGATAAAGAGGCGTGTACCCCTGAGTGGAAGGAGTATTCCCTCGTGTCTGGGTGTAGGTCACGCCACACATCCCGCAGTCCCATTGCTATGGTGAACGTTGCTAGTTTGGTTCGGACAGTGGGATTTCTTCCTCTTAAGTGTGAGCGGTCCATCCCCACCTCCATGACTTCGTTGAAGTCACCCCCAATTATCAGTATGTCTGAGTTATCTCCCGAGATCAGAGGTGTAATGTTCTGTAGCAGGGTGGTGAGCAGTGTCGGTGGCGAGTAGACCCCGAGTAGGGCTATCGTCTGGTTCCATAGTGTTCCTGTAATAAGTGTGTACCTGCCGCCAGCGTCTTGGGTCACCCGTGTCATGGTCAGGGGCAACTGTTTGTGTATTAATATAAGCACCCCACGAGAGCCTGTGGTGAACCCAGCATGTATTGCAATTCTGTAGTTGGTGCGTTTGAATAAGGTACATGTAGGGCCTGCTAAGTGGGTCTCAGTTAGGATGGCTATGTCTGGTGTGTGGCGATTTAGGAGTTGTGTGATAAGTTGTCTCTTGATCCCACCTCCCATCCCATCAACATTCCAGGTTAGGAGTCGTAGGGTCCTGATATCTGTGTTAGCGGAGGCCATTTGGTAAAGAGTGCGGGTTAATCACTGGCATATAGCACCATGTGCACATGTCATCTGCTGATAGTGTTGTGGCAAAGGGTTCTAGATTTGAACTTTGAACCCTTTTCTTAACAAAACCGTCATTAAACAAACTTCCCATCCCCCACCCTATACTCCTTCTAACTCGAAGCATCTGTCGCCCGAACATTCAACAACAACCCTCAGCTAACCGTAGCTGAGTGAGCCCGCTAACAAATGAACAAATAAACTATTTGGGGTTGTGTCCCTGTGTGTAGGCTCCGGACGTACCCCGGTGCTGTGTCACACCAGGGGAAGGGGGGCTTCCGTCTGGGCTGGCCGCTTGGCTGTGTGTCTCTTCGTGGCTAGTCTGTATACATGTTCAGCATTAGGTTGTTAAACAGTACCTTAAACCGCGCACGGTAGGGTCTCGAATGTTTCTGTTCGCATATGTTTCAGGAGTCTGTGCTCTTATTCCTGCAGCTGTGGTGCGATTCCTGGTGCAGGCGGTTGTTGGTCTGGCGGTTCAGGACCCGGCCAGGCACGGGGTGTTCTGTTTCTGTTTCTGTTGCCCCTCGTTGCCTTCCAGTCTCCCTCGATGTGTTGTTCCGCCCATCTCCACGCCTCTCCGGGGTCGGTGAAGTGGACTGTTGTGCCTCTATGGTAAATTTTAAGTTGGGCAGGGAACATCAGGCCGTATTTCACCTTGAGGGATTGTAGTTGTTTTTTCAGTGGGTCAAACGATTGTCTAGCCTTCTGCACTTCCCTGGTGTAGTCTGGGAAGAATGCTATTTTGGATCCATTATAGGTGAGGGTGCCTTTCGCCCTTGCGGACTGGATCAGCGCATCACGATAGTTCAAAAGTTTGGCGATCACTGTACGAGGCGGGGCGCCCGGAATTGGACGACCCGTCGGTACACGGTGGGCTCATTCAATGGAGAAGAAATTGGAGAACGTGTTTTCTTCAAACATGTCTGTAAGCCACTGTTCCAGAAATAGCTCCATATGTGGTCCCTCTGCTTTCTCCGGCAGTCCCAGGATCCTTACGTTATTACGCCTGGATCTTCCCTCGCTCTCATCCACTCGCTCCTCCATGGTTTTCAAACGTGTTGTGACTCTGGCCTGCTGCTGTTCTATGTTCCTTATTCCATCTTCCGCACCGGAGATGCGTTGTTCTGCCTCGCCGGTGCGCGATGTCAGCTTCTGGAGGTCATGTCGCAGGAGGGAAACGTCCCTGCTGATGCCATCCATTTTCTGCTCCATGGAGGCGCGCAAGTCGGCTATGGCCGCCATGATGTCCTTTAGTGATATCGAGCCCTCCGTTCCCGCCAAGGCGTCTGCTTGGTCTTGTTCTTGTTCTGGTTGGCTGTTAGCTGTCGGCGTAGTAAATTGATCTATCCTGCTCTGGGATATCAATCTTTTGGATTTGTCTTTGCCCATGTTGAATGCCAATGTGTGGGTATCGCTGTCTGGGCTGCTGTAGCGGGGTGGCGCCGATTCTTTTGATGTCAGGGGCTCCCCTCACCGGTCTCGGCAACAGGGCAGTCCCCTGTGCTCCACCCAGCAGGGCCGTTTCTTCTCGTTCGCGGTGTGTGGTGGCTGACCAGCTCGCCTCATCTCCCCAGCCAATTCACAGGCTCCTCTCCACCGACCCCCGCCCTGCCGTGTCGTGCGGGGCATGTGTAGGTTTCCCGCCTGTCTCGCCTTACCAGACAAAGTCTCTCCACAGACCACACGGGGGCTGCCGCCCAACAGCTCTGTTGATTTATGCCGGTGTAGCGGACAGATCGTTTGCTTTGCGGTCCGTGGGGGGATAGTCGCGATTCTCTCTCAACGCGTCTTCCCACCGTCCTGCTTCACTCCAGTGAGCGCGGCCATTTTGATTGTGCGGTGCCGCGAGCGTGTCTCCTCCTTCCCGCCGCTCCGAACTCGCTCAAAATGGTGCATTTTGGCCTGGAATTTTCTCCATGTGCGCCGGGGGCGCTTGCCTTCAGGAGGGTATGTGTTTTAGGAAGATTTGCCACTCGTAGCAGGCTATTTATTCAGGCTATTTGCTGCGGCCGTCGGAGCGCCAGGAACTCGCGTCCTCATCGTCCCGTTGCTGGTCACGCCCCTAGATTTCAATATTAAGGCTTTGCATTTTGCAGATATTTTTTCACATAGTGTTATGTGTTACTGGCTAGTGTGAATGGAATTAAACTGGATTGATCAATTGTTGCTATGGATGACTTGTGTGAGTGGGCAATGTAAATGAACATATAGCTGAACATATAGCTGCAATTCATCTACTACTGTGATGAACTCATTTTCACCGGCTTTCACATTATCCCTCCTTCACTGTGTTCAAACAGTGACATCAAAGAGCAAATGGAAGCCAGTGGCTGCTACTTGAGAAATTGCATAGGTATGATCAACGCAAAGACTCTTGGTTTACAGGCCCGCTCAAGAACAGGTATGGAAGGTTTCTTTCCTAGACATATGTCTACTGGAACTGTAAACAAATAGCAGGACCCAAGGTTAGGCAGCAAGGGGCCTGATTTACAAGCGCATTCTATAATGCTGCAATCCCATTGAAAAGTGTTCTGTAAATCAGACTCATAGTGTATTGATGCATACCTGGTGACAATCCCTTCAGGTCATTTGATCACCACCTCCCCTTCCACAGATAATACTACCACTGATGTAATGGCAGTTCCACCTTACACTATGGGACAAGAAGTAGTTAGAATATTTGTTTTCTATTAAAATAAATAATTTAAATTCAGTGGTCCCCTACTCACAATAGAGATAAAGTCACCCATGGTTCGATAAATCAAGGCTGTCATGCATACTGAAATCACTATGCAGCATGACTTGCTACCCAAAATCAACAGGCGATTAAACACAGAAATTACATTACCTATTCAATACATAACCGATCATATGCAAAGAGCTATTTGTAATGAGCACAATCGTTGTTAATTTAATGATAAACATAACATTATTAACATACATGAGATGGTGTGTCTTGAAACTTGGGTAAAACAGTATCAACTTACTGGAAGCCAACGTTTGGTTGAAGGAATACCTTATAATCTACAGCACATGGTGGTTCAGAATGGCACTCTAAAAATGGCCTTGAGTGGCACACAGTTCAACAAAAATAATTATTCTATAGTTCTTTGAGAGGACAATGTTTTGCTTAGCAAATAAACAGTTCATATTAGAATGAAGATCGTTTCTAATTTAGGACCAGTGAAAGGAAACATCTAAAGGGTTTTCCTTTTGGAGTAACGACAAGTGAAAAAAGGAAAAATGATCTGGATCTCTGGTCACTGTGATCCCGTGCAGCCCACCTCAATATTCAAACAATACAATAAACAATAGAAACAATAACTGTGAATCTGTGAAGTTTGATACAGATCTGTAAACACCCGTAGGCAGTTTATTAATTTTAGCTACAGAAAGACAAACCTCTGCCTTTTCCAATATTCTATTTTAAAGGTTTATATTACTTAAACACTTGAAAGGGGCAGTTTGATTTTGAGGATTTCTAACACGCACCAGGCAGACTGAAATGCATTCGGGCGCAGATGATTACTAAGTCTGTATCTGATCAGGGTGACCAGAATATTCACAGTGTAGCGGCTGGTGTATAGATTTCTTAGGTTTACTTAAAGAGAAAGGTTTTTAATGCCTTTTCTAAAGCTTTCCAGCGATGAGCATGAACGAATGGTAAGTGGTAGATGATTCCATACCTTTGGGCCAAAGGCCGAGAACCTCCTATCCCCCTTTGAGACCTGCTTAGTCTGGGGTATGGACATTAGCATTTTATCTTCTGATCTAAGATCTTGGATGGCTCAAGATGGTAAATCTTAGCACTGAGATATTTTGGTGCATTAGCATAATAGCACTTGTGCATCAGACAGGGTATCTTAAACTTTACCCAATCCTCCACCATCAGCCAATGAAGTGATCTCCGTGAGGCTGACACATGATCTCTTTTTCCCAAATGGGCTATCAGCCTAACTGCTGCATTCTGTGCCCTTTGAAGTCTCATCATCTGTTTGGTGGGAATCCCTGTCAATAAGCTATTACAGTAGTCGAGATGGGAGTTAGTCAACGCCCCCACGACCACTGCATGGTCTTTCGCTGCCACAAACAGAGCACATTCCTAAGCATACGTAGTGAATAACATACGGCCTTCACCTTGGCGCCTACCTGGGCTTCGCTGCCTAGGTTTTCCTGCCATATACATCCCAGATTCTTTACTTTCTTTGAGAACTGGATATCTTCTCCTAGGATCCGTGGGGTTGTCTCTTGTTTTTCGGCCCTCAGCTTTCTTCCTGCACTAAATAGGATTACCTCAGTGGTGCATGTACTTTTGTCTATTGCCTATACAAACAATTCATCCATTTTTATTCAGAGTTTCATCAGTTAAACGCTTTGCACATTCAATACACATGAATGCAAATGTTAATCACAAACACAAATACATATGCATTTTCCAAATCTCATTATACCATTTAAATTAAAATAATTAGCCCATAAAAACAAATACCCCTTGTAATACAGTTTGCTAGAGTCAAAATATAAATATTGAGCAGAACTCTACTACTACCTATTAAGTGCTCACAGGGAATTCTCTGAAAATTGTCACGGTTATTGTTCAAGGTACACTCTGGAATTTCATCATACAATGACAAAAATGCATGCTTCATTAGATACATTGTCATCAGAATTGCTACATTATTACTGGTCCTTGCTTCATTGCTTTGCAATAAGGTGAGCAGGTTAGTACAACATGTTTGAGACCCCTCACACATAGGACCCATGGCCTTTCTAGTCCCCCTCACAATAAAGGAATCTCTTTGGAGTATTGCCAAATAATATACGCTCTATAAAAGAAAGGGCCTCCTGTCTCCAAATACCTTTCTAACTTATAGATGATTTGGACTTCCAGGTAGGAAGATTCCCTATATTTTGCCAGAAAAGGAGAACTCCATAACTGGGCTGAATTATAAAAGGGGTTTCAACCTGATTATATTTTCAATGCCCATATGTTCCAACTCAAGGAGGAGGGGAACCATTGGAGCACTCTGGGGCATTTCCAGTGTTTTCCATAAAAACTGTTTTAAGAATTCTTTTACCAAGAGGGAATCAGCAAATGTCCACTTTGTAAAGGCAGGCTGTAATATTTTCGCCTTTATACATTTTAATTGTAGATTGCAGAACCTTGCCCCAGACCATTTGTGGATACCCCTACGGCTCCTGCCTGCCTGGCTAATACTGTCTTGCTCTTCTTCATTTTTTGCCTCATTTCGTGTGACTACGTAAACTAATTCTTAGGTAATCAAAATACCTCACCTGATCGAGATACACTGTCTAGGAGATGTCTGTGTCTTACACAGCATTCCTTTAGTCTTTGTAATGTTTATTACCTAGCCCTTCTCTTGACAATTGCAAAATAATGGAATTGTTTTTGGAGTTCATTGTGGACTTTGCGATCAGTATCATATCATCTGTAAACTGGAGACTCCCTAGCTTCTCCCATTCAGTTCCAGAGCACTGCCCTCCAGGTTGACAATCAATTTTGCAATATCATGTTTTATAAATAGAGAAGAGCATTGAGGCCAATATGCACGCTTGATTTATGCCCGCTTGTATAGGGAAGGGAGCTGTATTTTCACCTCCTGCATCCCAGACAGCCACTGCGTAATGATTACAGTAAAAGGAATCCTTGACTTTGAATTCTGGGACCGTAATTCTCTTTAAAGACCACCATCAATTTCCATTTGGCACTGTATCAGACTGAATGAGCTGCCATAAGTTGCAGCCTCTTGCTTCAAGCATTACTGGGCAGTGTGGCTTGATGATCCGATATATATGGGTCCTTTCCTCTATTCCTCTTCCCTCATAGAGAGAGTGAGTGTCAGAGTGCTGGGAGTATTGCCCCGCTAGCAAGCACCTTGTAGGTGGAGTAGCACAGTTGCGGAGTGACTGGAGTTATCAGGTGCCAGCCCTTGGCTGGGGCTCTCTTGGTGAGACTCCAGTCCGCCGACCAGCTAGGAACACTTTGCGGTCTGTGAGGGAGCTAACTCCTGGTTCCCCCACTCCCGTTTTCTCTTACCAGCGGCATTCTTTTTAAAGACACTGAGCTGTGGGGTGCAGTGGCGTAACACAAAATGTGGGGGCCCCCCTGCGAACCATGCTTAGGGGGCCCCCCCATCTCGGCAACAAATCACGGTCGTGCCACACTCTGGGCCGGCCTAGATTATCACGCTTGCACAATACGCATGAACGTGCTGCTGAAGGGTATGACGCACACTGTCCTAGGAGAAAGATATAAATATGTGTTTTAATGCAATATACAGCACACTTTCTGAGAATAATTGGCCAAAAAGCCAGAGTGTTTGCAATTGTTTTGTAGGGTAACACCAATCCAATATATGCAGGTCACCAACGGTGCACAGGAACATTAATGTTTTGCTATTAAAAATGCCATGCCACATTGAAAACATATCCCACTGGCTGCACAATGTAGACCAGTGTAGACGCGTTATGAAATTACAGTAAAGCATGCCAGGCCACATTTATACAGACCTAGACTGGATGCACAAAAATGCCAGTCGAAGCAATAACACTCATCAAGAAGAGAGCACACATCGAAGCCTGGGTCTCTGCTGCGTCGAACAACACGGCCAAACTCTTTAAAATCTTCTCTGAACTGGTCAATCCTGTTGCGGTCTCCACCTCTCCGGTTCCCTCCCAGGCCCTCTGTATGGCTCTGGCCTCTCACTTCTCATCTAAAACTCAGGACATCCTGTCCACTATCTCCTCTTCCTCTCCCTCTTCCTGTCTCGGCACCCCTTTGGCCATCTCTACCTCTCCTCCTCCTTTCTCCTCTTTCTCTCTGACAACACCTGACAAGGTTTCTAGACAAGTCCGATCCATGAAAGTGTCGTCCAAACAGGTGCTCCCCTGCTCCTCCAGAACCATCAAGGGCCATATTGACACCCTCGCTGCACCTAGGCCAATTTCTGTAATCACTCTTTCACCACTGTAACGTTCCCCTCTCCCCTTAAGCACTCCCTTGTGCACCCACTCCTCAAGAAGCAGTCTGCCGATCCTACCTGTCTGGCAAACTATCGCCCAATCTCCATCACACCTTTCCTGGGAAAACTATTGGAAAAAAGCTGGCCATCTCCCAGCTTACTCTCCACGTTGAATCTGTTGGTTGTCTCCATGACCATAAGTCTAGCTCCAGAGCTGCCAGAGGCACAGAAACATCTCTCCTGAATACCTGTGATGATCTGCTCTCTAACCTTGATTCCAGCATTCCTTCTGTCCTAATCCTCCGTGATCTTTCCTCGACTTTCGACACAGTCAACCACGCCATCCTGATCAATCGACTCTGTGAGAACCTGGGCATCACGGATCAGGGTCTGGAGTGGCTGACCTCCTTCCTCTTGGACTGCCCCTCCCAGGTCCAACTTGGTCCCTTTTTTTCCATCACCTCTCTCTCTCTACTTGTGGCATTTCCCAGGGCTCTATCCTCTCACCCTGGTTTTTCAACCTCTACTTGGCCCCTTTGTCCCACCTGATCTCTACCTTTTCCTCTAACTTTCAGTGTTATGCGAATGGCACTCAACTTTCCTTCAGGCTCCTCTCATCTCTTGCTCATTCCTGACTGTCTATCCGTGATTCAGGATTGTTGGACCTCCAACGATATCGACGTTAGTGCCATTAAGATGGAGATCCTTCTCATTGGGACCCCTGCCCCTGCTTTCCCTCTCTCACTCTGGCCACCCACCTTGGGCCCTCTTCCCTCGCCTTCCTGCTAGGTAAAAAACCTTTTGTGTCATCTTCAACTCTACTCTCTCTTTCTCTCCTCGCATCTCGGAAGTCGCCAAGAGGTCCCACTACCTACCAGCTGCTCCTCCTCAAAGGGACCCTTCCCTTTCTCAATTTCCCCAGAAGCTCACTGTGTTCAGAGCCCTGTTTCTCTCTAGGCTGGACTACTGCAACAGCCTCTTTCTCAAGCTACCTTCCTCTACTCTCCGCCCTCTGCAACTTATCCGGAACAGGACAGAGAGACTTGTCCTTGGCCACAAGCCCAGGGATCATATCTCTACAGCCCTGAAATCTCTCCACTGGCTCTCGGTGGTTGCAAGAATAAAGTTCAAGGCCCTTTGCATTGTCCACAAGGCTTTCTGGGGTCGGGCCCACACTACAACCAACTCTCTCTTCCAAAACACCTTTTTTCTCTAGCCCTTCAACCGGCTACCTCCAACTCTCTAAGGGCTAGATGCTTCTTCAGGCAGGGAGTGGGGGTGGTAGATCTCTCTCCTCTGCAGATGCCTCCCGCTGGAATGGCCTCCCTGCCCCTCTCAAACTTTAGCGGACCACTTGATGTCCGGAAGCAGCTCAAAGCATTCCTCTTCTCCTCTGCTTTTGCTCTCTTCCTCCCCTGCTGACCAACCTGACCTCCCTGACCTACCTGTCTGATGTACCGACTGGTTGCTTGGCTACCCTCAGAGTCTCACTGAGTCCAGGCTCTTTCTTGATCAGTCACCCTTGCACTGCCGATGGCCTACCACGCACTTAGTGACTGTAACTGTAACCCTACAGTCCCTTGTTCTCCTTGCACTACCTAGAGCTGCACTGTCCTGGCTGCACTTACTCAGAGCATTATAGCCCTGTTTTCCCCGCCCTTCTTCCTTGCACTCCCCCCTCCCTTTCCCCTTGCATTACTCATTCTCGCACTTGCACGATTTGAATGACACAAGGCCTAGTAAGATCATTTGTCTTGTCACTCCCTCTATCTTCACTCCATTGCTTGTCGCGCCAAGAATCACTTGTGTACAGGCGTGTTATAATAGACTTCTATCATATCATTTTATCACAGATGCTCAAAAAAATATACAATGCTGCAGTAAGGAATGGCTAGACTGGCAGCACCCAAATGACAATCTAGCCAGGTAATTACACTTAGCAGGACTGCTTTATGAGAAATGCACAGTTAAAAAAAGGTCATACCAAATTGAAGAATAACTAGACTAGCTGCACCAAAATGCCCCTCTAGCCACTAATACCACATATCATGCCTGCTTAGCCTGCACAATCCCACCTCCCACACATGCCCTCTCCCTCCAATGCCCTACCCCAACCTCCAAAATCAGTTCCTTGGCCCAGAATTACCTTCACGTCCCTCATCCTTGTCCTAGAGCTTACGTTTGAGGCTCCTGGCCTCATAGGTAAGTACTGGGATGAGAAAGAGTGGGATTAGGAGTAATGAAGATACAGGTAGCTAAATCAGGCATTACCTCCATGTACGTCTACCTCATCCCAGTGCTTGTGTATGAGGCAAGTACTGCCTCATAAACAATTACAGAGACAAGGAAGAATAGGGCTAGGAGTAATGACGATTACCAATAATTAAGGCAATAAACACAAGTAGGGTCTTAACAATATTCAGTTGAATGGGCTGCAATACTCGCCCTTAGTAATTTTGGGCTATGTTGACTCAACCTGGCTGACCTTCAGAGCAGTTGCCGGACAGAACAGGACACCAATGTTAAACGGCACCTGGGTTAACAAGGGCCAAGCAGTTACTAACGTAAAGCATTTCACTGTTAGTACCTGCATTCAAATGCCAAATCTTTTAGGCAATTGAAATTGTGATGTGTGTTTAGCACTTTCATGGCAGGGAAGTGATTGGAAATGTAGAAAGGGAACAGGAGACCATTCATTCTCACAACAGTTCATAAGTGGGTGCTTTCACACTTAAAGGAGAGAGTTAACTGCTTGTAACATTGAAGCTGCACTAGAATAGTCTAATTAAAATGCGTAAAGAAATTAGATGCCCCCACACAAAAAGGTTTGCCCCCCCACCACCCGTGAAGTTAGCGCCTCCCCCAACATTTGAAGCATCAGCCCCCTGAAATGTAGGTTTTGTTGCGCCCCTGAGCACAAGCACAAACACCATTCACCGTATACACGCATGCACACCAGCCATCCTTACATTTAAGTGTGCACCCTTTCACCATACACTCACACGTCATAGGGTTGAGGGGAGCCCTATTACTTCAAAAAGAAATTGGGCCTCAGTATAAGTTTGCCGGTTCAGTAACAACGGTACCGGTAAGCTTGCCGGTACTGTTGTTACCAGACCGGCAAACTAGGAGTTCTGCTTGTGGGTGCCTTCCCGCCTGCCAGGTCTGACCTGGCGGGCGTACCGGCACCCGTGAGCAGAGCATGTCGGGTGCACCGGCACCATTCTGAATGGTGCCGGTGCATCCGATCTCCTCATTCCCATTGAACCCTATGGGGATCAAATGGGAATGGGGAGCATTTTTTTTTCCGCTGCCCGCAAATAGGCAATTACCAGGTCCAGCGGGGCCGTAATGACCCGGTAATTGCCCATTCGCGGATGCTGGAAAAAAGCGCAAGTTTGGCGGCAGCCTGGCGGTTTTACCGGCAAGGCTACAGCCAAACTTGTAATGAGGCTGATTGTTTCTTTTTGAAGTCACTCTGACTTCATAAAGACATTATTTCTGTTACAGCAATAATTTCTTTATGAAGGCAAAGTGATTTAAAAAAGAAATGAAAAAAAAAAAGATTTTGAAAAAATATTTTTTTTCATTTTTTTTCAAGTGGGGCCCCCTCCCAGGACATTTGCTAGCGGCCCCCCCGCACCGCGGGGGCCCCTGTTACGCCAGTGGTGGGGTGCGGGAGTACTGTGGAGGTGTTGTGGCACTGTTTGTTACTTTTCTCCTGACCCGCTCTCTCCTCCCTAAACCCTCCCTGTCCCTAACCATCCTTAACCCTTTTCTGTCCCCATCTCTGGTGATGTGGGGGGGGGGTAAGGTAAGGGGACCCAACCTCAATGAGCCAAGTGCAAGAGCCTAGAGCGTTATAGACTAATCTGCATGTTTAGCGTACCACCAGAAATGTCTTGCCAGTATTTTTCATCCATGCCACTTGGGTATATATCCCCTATATCACCTGTTACCACGCATATTACCCTTTGCAAAGTAAAGATGCCTAACTGTCCATTAGTTTGGCCTTTTTGTTACGGTACCCCCCAGCATTTATTGATGGCTCTGAGATCAAAAATTAAGAAAGTGGTTACAGCAAAAGGGAGGAGAGCAAAACCTCTGCCACAACTCTCAAATAGGCAGGGAGCGAACAACTATGTTTAATCAACAATAAAATGGGCCCTGAGGAGTCAGAGATTGCTGGTGCAAAACAATACTCAACACATACAAAACAATAACTTGCCCGAATCTCCCCTGAATCCTCCAAAGAGTCCAAAGAATGTAAACATCAATAAAGACGCCGCTGCTGAATCTGTAGCCCAAATATTGGGGCAAAATGAGGACTCCTAGCAGTTACTACAGAAGTACCCAGTTGAAGAAGTAAGCCTAAGTAGGAGTACAACATTCACCAGAGAGTTCTCCTCATCAGGCAGATCCCGTCAGAGCAGGGAACGCAGTCAGAAGCGCAACTGCCCACGTAACTACTACTCCTTCTGATAGATCGATCTTGGAGGCATTGGAGCACTCGATCGACTGGCTGTATGCAGAATACTGCCAAGAGGGTCTGATACCTCATCCACAAATACAAGTGGACCCCTCAGCAGAGGAGACTGATCTGATACTCATTATCTAGAAGTTTCACTCCCTAGGAGACTCATTTGCCTTTGTCAAGGCAAACATTTGCAGAGATCCCTGTATTTGGAGCAATAATTGCAGAGCATCCCTCATGAAAGGGGATTGAGGCCCCTGTCATCCCAAAAGCCTCCTTGACAGGACCCCACCATATACCAAGTTTCCATGTATCGGCCCACTCACGCACAGCGATAGGTGACAGCAGTGATGCCCAAGAACAATTGGAGACAGATGTCACCCTTCTTCTCTATAATCCTTTTGAATTCAGGGTAGAATTCAACCAATTTATGCGCAAAGTACATCTGAGAGAGTTTTTTAAAGATACCCCGTTTGAGAAAGGTGAAAACCTCAGTGGCCTTAGGAATCCCTCTACTTTTTGTGCTCCTTTCAATTCACATACACCAGAATCCAAAGTCTTCGAAAAGAAAGTAATGGAGGAAATTAAAAGCTTAGAATCTCAAGGAATACCGCATCATTCCAACTTGAGTAAAACAGAACAACATATTTTGAAAAACTTGGGGTCGAATGAGAATATCATCATTCGCCAAGCGGACAAAGGCGGTGCAATAGTTGTCCTCAATAGGAATGACTATATTGAAGAGTGTTTAAACCTTCTCTCAGATACCAATCACTACCAAAAGCTAGATAAAGATCCCAGCAATGACCTTATTACAAAAATTAAAGAAAAAGTTACCAAAGCGGTTGAATTAGCCATGATTAGCAAACAGGAGGGTGAGTATTTGATTAGAGAGAATGGGAGAATACCTGTATTTTACATTCTCCCTAAAATCCACAAAAATCTGGATAAACCCCCAGGCAGACCTATCGTCTCGGGCGTTAATTCTCTCCTAGAACCCCTCTCGAAATTTGCGGATTTCTATTTGAGACCTTTTATTCCTAACATGAAAAGCTATGTGAAAGACACAACGGATGCCATTAATAGAATTGAGGGTAATGTTTTTGACCCTAATGTGAATTTGCTTATGTGTTTGGATATACAAGCATTATATACCAATATACCTCAATTAGCAACGTTAGAGGTAATAGAAGAGACTCTACTGAATAGAGAAGATCAAAATCCAGTCTCGAGCTCTTTCATAAAATGGTGCACGGAAATGGCTCTCACAAATAACTTCTTTCAGTTTATGGGCCAATTCTACAAACAAATAGAAGGCACTGCCATGGGGGCGGCAATGGCACCTAACGTGGCGAATTTGTACGTCAACATGTTTGAGGAAACAGTGGTGTATACTAACCGTAATCCATTCCAAGAGAACATCCTTTGTTGGCTACGCTACATAGATGACGTTTTCGTCATTTGGAAAGGGAGTGAGGAGGAATCACAACGCTTCATGCAATGGCTGAACCAACAGAACAGATATTTAAAATTCACCTGTAATATCAGTAATGAACAGATACATTACCTTGATATCTGTGTCTATCATGACCAAGGGGTTCTACTGGTGAAACCTTATACTAAGGAAACTGATAGAAATGCCTTATTACACTATACTAGCCACCATGCTCAACACGTGAAGAATAATCTGCCCTTTGGGCAATTTCTCCGGTTGAAGAAAAACAGCAGCACCAATGCTTGCTATGGATATGGGGCCAATGATCTCATTGATAAATTGGTCCATAGAGGATATCCCACTTCTCTAGTTAAAAAAGCTGCTAAGAGAGCATTTAATAACAATCGAGAAGCTCTTTTAGATAATCAAATACGTAGAGATGGAGAAACGAAAGAGACACCGCTGGTTTTTGTGAACACATTCAGTAATCTCTCGTATAAGATCAAGGGCATTATAAATAGAAATTGGAAGAAAATCATGACTAAAGAAATTGGGAATCCCATTGTAGCTTTCAAAAAGAGCACTACTGTACGCAATTTAGTTATGAGAAATGATGTTAAAAACAAGAAGAGAGTATGCCAACAGACGAACCTATGGGGTCTCCCACCTGTATCAGGACACCATCCATGTGGTAATTGCACAATGTGTATACAAACTAAAAAAACTACGAATGTTGATTTGGGCTTTGGGAAAATGTGGAAAATTGCAGAACATACAAATTGCGAAACAAGTAATGTTATTTACTTAATTAAATGTCCCTGTCAACTCATATACATAGGAAAAACAAATAGAAAATGTAAAACAAGGATGATCGAACACAGAAGTTGCATTAGAAACAGCATTGAACAAGCACCTATGGTGAAACACTTTATGGAAAAGAAACACACTAGTAACGAATTTGAATGGGTGATTCTGAAACAAATTAAAGGGGAGACACAAGAATTGATTAACAAAAAGTTACTACAATTGGAACAAAAATTGATTTTCCTGTCTAGAAGCCATACCCACGGTCTGAATGAAGGGGTAGAGTGGCACAATGCCTAGACAACTTCACTTTGATTCGATCATCGATGTTATGAATAGGATTTTGGAGAAATGTAACCATACTATTGCCAGAATACCCAATTAATTTCCAACCGACTACATATGGTTCTTGGATTTGCCATTTGGGAGTAAAGTAAGGATGTATCACCCAACTATGTTGCAAATATATACACACGGTGACATTAGATAGTGGTTTGTGTATGAAGTATGGACATAGGATTCTACAATACACCCGTTTGTCTATGAAAGTGATGTAGAATATATGAATAAGTTGTATAATATGCAGAGAGTTACTATGTGAAATCTTCCCGTGAAACACTGTGAATATGTGAGTATATGCCACGTCAGAACAAACTGTATATTGATGGTAGTATTTACAAACGTACGGGGTTATCCATCTCTCCCCTCTTTGTTTCACAGACTGCATTTACAATGTAATAGAATGATTGCCCCATTGCTACAATATGGATCGGATAGTGAAGAAATGGCAGGGTCTGTCAATACTTGAATGCCCGCATCTCAGTTGTGCTCAGTATCCGACATAGGTAGACACTAGATGCTCCCTGCACTACATTACCCATAAGAAATGAGTAGTTCGGGCATACGAACTTGGGATGACGTGATGACGTCAGCTTTTACGTGGCGTATGTGCCGACGGGATGACGGCACTTTATTTCCTGCGTAAATGAACTCGGGTTATAAACATTAAAAACAGAGCGATTCAGAGACACATCGTACAATAGGATGACCTTGATATTGACTGAGTGAGTAACTGTATAACGTTTTATATCTTCCTCGTGACTGAAAGATTAGCGTTCTACATGAGATATTTGTTATTTTTCAGCTACTAAAGTAAAGAAGATATCCCATTTAGTGAGGGTCCGGATGGGAAGGGACTACGACTCTTTGAGCAAGACGCATTGGAGATAGAATTCGTCCTTCCCCTAATTCAGACACATAAGTAAGTGGTTGTTTTTGATAAGGTTGTTGAGTATATTTTACTTTGTATGAAGTATGCGGACACATTTCTGAGGGCTACTTAGTTCCCATATTTATATCTTTTAGGGATAAGATAGTTTGTTGGAAAAGTTAAAAATACTTTGAAAAGTTGGAATCGAACAAGATATTATGGAACAAAGATGTGGTCATGAGTCCATAACAATAGGGCAAGATTCATGGCCCTAGAATATAAGAGATGATAACACATCATATTAAGTTATTATGAATCTAATGTCGACATATATTGTATACTAGGTCAGAAGAGAGAGGAGATAAGGCATCAAGTTCTGAAAAATTGGAATTTTGCCAGCAATTTAACCATTCACGGTTAGAAAGGACTCCAGTATAGTGAACCCTCGAGTCAGAGAGGTATGTAATTAAAAAACATATGTCTCACCCTCATGGGGATAAGGGTTACACAGCTAGCTTATGTATAGGACTAGAACTGTGATACAAGAGAGTAATAGAGTGCCTCTTTTATTTTAACAGGGTACATCGTCTTTTCAAAGAAGACGGAAATTTGATAATATGGTTGCATCTTGAACAGAATCGACACAAGACACTACTTGCCCCTGAAGAATGTCCTACATTGTTGTGTGAATGGGACAGAAACTTGTACAAGTTGGGAATCTGATAAATCAAAATGTGCAATAATCAGAATGACAACATGAGTTAAGGAAACTTAATGTGACTAAACCACATGGGTTTGACTAGACACTGAATTGAATCTTAAACTTGGTTTAAGCTGTTTTCACTTGTGTGGGTTTCAGACCAGATTATTTTATGTGATGTGATATGATCATTTTTAATGATGTTTTTTAATGAACTTTGGTTCAACTAATAAAAATTGTATTTTTTTGAGGATCATAGTAATTTCTGACTATTAGACAGGATACCCATGTGTGGTCGGCACTTTTTGGTAACTTCTTTTTGTAGATAACAGATATTGCTCCACGGAGTAAGAAGTTTGCATATCCCCAACTGTGGCTTAGAGCCGTGTTGAGAATAATGTACCCTTCTTCTCTCCCCATGCTCAGTAAAAGCTGAATAACCCGTATGGAACTTGGAAAGGGCCATAAATTACCAGAACGTGGCAAGAAATAAAGATCTTGCCTGTTTGGACAAACGTATAGAAATCATCGAATGGCTATTCAAATGCCCCAAGGTGGAACCTGGGAGCCACTATAATGGCCAAAAGCACATAAGCAGAATGTTGGAGAAAGCCTGCCAGTCATCGGCAGCAGCGCCACCCTGTGAAGCGCTTAAGACACTGGCAAGTGGCTTCGGGCAGGACAACACCACCAAACCTAACAGGGGCAGTGGCGAAGGAAAGCCCCACCCCCGGCCAGTCCTGAAAACATCATCCTCCTGCTGCCGGTGTGCAGACAAAGATGGTCCGGGCTCCTCGACCACTGTTCCTATAAGGCCATCTAACACTGTTGGTGTGTCCATGGCTGCACACATCGTCAATGATGCGAGCCATAAGATAAAGGACATTTGCAGCGGCTCTTCCGAGAAAAGTAATGCCTGAGACGGGTTTGGAAGAAAGCTGCGCACATTAAAACCGATGGGCCAATTGAAGTGGTCCTCGGGAAAGGAACTCGTGTCTGCAGGGAGTGCTGGCAGAGAGGTAAACTGCAAAAAGACCCGCTAGAAGGATGGCGTTGCTTGAACCTGATCTGCACGTTAAAAGGATGGACCCACGGAAATAAAAACTCCTACACGTGCTCTTTTCTGAAAGCGATATCCAAAATGTTGAAGGTAAATGATATTTCATGCAAAATATTTACCACGTGTCGAATCCTCACTGACTGCATGTTTTGTAGGGGCTGCAACATAGGCTTTGGGATAGCAAACAGATATATTAGATGTTGTATTTTTAATTGTAAAGATGTCCTAGCAGCGAAAGTAATCTATGTGTTTCCGGATTCCAATTTTAAAATCTGCAATTTACATGATTTTGGCTAGAACCAACCTTTGGCACGACTCACTAACCAGAGGTGCCCCCGCTCTATTCAGCTATCATATAAAACAAGTTCTCGACTGGACCAGCAATGTCCTGGAATGCACTTTAAGAGCAGCAGGGTACCAGCCACGCCTTGTGTCATCTCTAGACATGCAACAGACAATGTTTACCGCTGCATGGCGTTTGCCTCTACAGTCTATGTTTAATCCAATATAATGGGGACCCCGGCAAATGTCTGTGCAGGCTGTACTCAGGGGCCCACATTAAGAATTGTGAACCGGAATATTGCAGGCATTAAAACAACGGTTTGATGTGAACTGTGCGCCAGTGGCTTAACCTGTTCGACATAATCTGTTTGCTGGAAATGGGGTTGGATGATGAGGCCTGCCAGTAGGACAGGTTTAAAAACTATAATATGTTTCTGGTAAAGGCTGAAAGATCGAAAATACGGTGCTGGAGAAAGGGCCTGGAGACATTGGTGAAGTAATCAGACTTGGCACAGGTGATTCGGGAGAATCCCCTTACTCCTGTAACTCTGTTGGTTGCAGTATCTAAGGGGTGTCTCCTCCAACTCAAAAACTGGTGGTGGTAAAGATCTGCATCCCACCCAAATTGGCGTGAGTAAACAATATCAAGCAAGAACATCCCCCTGTGATGTTCCCTTGTGCCCCCCCCTCTCGCACATTGGTGTTGCCTGTTTTGGTTACAAGAGTGGTGGTTACCAGTCTTGTCCCGGGTCTTTAACTCAATTGCTCAGGATTTAACCCCCACCCCCTCAATCTAATGGAAAAGAGGCCTGCTTCTCCCACTGTTTAAAAAAGGAGCAGTGGCAGACCCTCAATGTTACTGTCCAATTGCGCTTATAGATGTCTCAAATAAGATTTTTGCTATATGTGGAAGAATGGGTCTCAGAAAACAAACTCCTTCCTGACACTCAGGCTGGGTTTTGAAAAGACTTCACCATGGATAAGTGTTTCATGCTTAATGCCAAAGTGGAGAAATACACCGGAAGGAGAAATGACCAAATCTTTCCAGCCTTCTTGGATTTGTCTACACACAATTATTATGAAAAAAAGTGACCGGATCGCTTTCCCAGCAGGGCTCCTTCAACTAATGCAACTGTTGAGTACGCAACAGCTGGTGTTGAAGGGCACACAAGTGCTCAAGGGATTCTAGCACAAATAGGGGGATAAAGCAAGGGTACCCTCTAGCCAAACTTTTATTTTCGCAGTTCTTATGAGTCTTATCCACATAATGCCTCAACGAGGATAGTCATACCACTCCTAAATGAAACTAAATTTAGTACCCTGCTTTACACCGATGATACAAATTGAATGGATCTTTCACCTGTTGGTTTACAGCAGAGCCAAATTTAGGCTAACTCCTTCTTCAATGAGCATGGCTTGAAATTGAATCCGTCCAAAACAAAGACCTTGGTCTTTGGTAAACACGCATGACTGCAATATGGTTTCTTAACAAAGAAAGAATAGGAGTTGTCACCATTTATACATATCGAGAACTGATTTTTTCTAAAAAAGGAAGCTGGCAGAGCCACATAAAAATGATGGTCAAACAAGTGGAATCAAGTCTTCGGCTTATGCGCAGATCATTTTCCAAGGCGATTTTGCCATTTTTAAAACACTTCTGTAAATTAGGCCATTAGAGGGCTGCTTCGTTTCCATTGTAATTATGGCAGTAAAATGCTTGACATAGGTCTCCTTGTGTTGGAGACCAAAATCCATATGGCTGTTTTATATGGCAGTGAGATCGGGGGGGGGGTTGTGGGGGGGCTACAGTATTTGGGTGTATGGAGGTTATGCAGAATACCTTCCTAAGGATTGTCTCTGGTCTCCCTCCTAGCCCCCCAGGAGATGTGCCAAGGCGCGAATGTGAGTACTTAGCATGACCTGCCAGGCCAAAAGAAGTTTTTTCGTGGGGTCGACCTTAACATATCAGTGAACCCTAATCTGGACAAAACATTGGCTGAGCTAGGCTGAGCTAGGCCGGTTTCCAATTAAGGATCCTACAAAATGATTTGCTAGTGGGATTGCCCTGATGAAAAGGTGAGAACTAGTGGATGTGGCAGTATTTAGTAAACTTTCAAATGTTCAGTGCAAGTCCCTTTTTAAGCAAAGGTCAGTTGAAATAGAATTTTGATCAACCCAGAACAGAATTGGTGAATTGTAATCTTTAAAATATTACTCCCCCACCTGTGTGCTTCCAAGAGGTGCAGCGTTTATAGACAGCATCAAATAACTGGAATGCCGCTGGATAATACGTACAGTTAGGCTAAAAGTGCTCTCTCTAAAAGCAAGGATGAGCTGTTTGAGCTTAGATAGATCATGTCAGTGGTTTGGGAGAGATGAAGATTTCATTAATTTTTTAATAATTTGTAGGCTTTTTACTGCTTTTAGGAAAAAATGGCTTATGTGTTATTTAAAAAGAAATATCAAGACCTGCTCGGGAAATAAGTTGATGTTTAGATCCTGTAATGATGAAGACTTTTGATAGGATGTTTTGTATTACGTTAAAGCAGTATTTAGAACAAAACTCCGTGTAGTAGGAATTCTAGGTATATATAACATATTAAATTATATTATGTAAATGCAACACTTAGATGAAGATCTACTAAAGTATGAACTTTATGCATACTCGTTGTGCTCTGCTTTGGTGTTGTTGAGAACGTATGTTAATGGATACATTCTGAATACACTTTTTATACTAACTAAAAACTGTTTCAAAATCTTTAAAAAACGGATATAAAACCTGACCTCCAGGATTGCATACTTTTGGATCAACAAATGTAATCTGAAAACGTGGTCTATTATTGATATCCCTCTTCTAAATCCTGCCTGAAGATGTGCTATAATATCCATTTATTTGCACCATGTCTCTAAACATTTTAAAATAATGTTTCCATATTTTTTATTAGTGCACCGAGCAATGAATTAGGACACTAATTTGAGGGTTCACTCTGGTCTGCCTCCTTAAAGAGGCGAACAATCTCAGACACTCTCCAACTAAGGGGAAAATGATAAGCAATATTCCAATATGAGAATTAAAAAGGTACCCAAAGCTCAGGCTCACTTGATAATAGGTCAGCAGGAATGCAATCCAGTCCAGGTGCAATATTCACCTCAGGGAAGACAACACAGAGCCTTTGAGGGGTTTCATAGAAATAGAAACTGCACTGCTTACATCGGTCCATTCCTTCGATAGCAGACGTCTTTCATATAATGCATACGGTCACTGGAATGGAAATGCCAATCTGCTCCAGATATGTTTTTGTCTTGGGGATTTATGTTTTTTCCTCCTCAACTTATCACATTATGCCAAATTGTCCTTCTTCTTTCACTGCAGCTGCATTCTGACGTGGTCTCTTTTTACCTGATGTATATTGGACATCAAACTATCCAGATTTATTTCATGCGTTTTCTTTTGAAATCTCTCTTGACTCTTTGGTTATCATGTCATAATAAATGTTGGTTGCCACTGACTCTGTGCTTGGAGGATTCATATATTCATTCAACCAGGGATGTGATGTATGATATTATTAATCTTTTATAATGTGCTTAACACCGGAGACCAGTCTCTAAGTGTTGAACCTGGATTTGAACCTGTGTTGCTCTGCGTTGTCTTGCTTGCTTATCCATTTCACTGTTTTTTGGATTTGGCAAGAACACCAGACTGTGTGAAATCAATCCTATAGTGCTCTATAGATCTGTCAATAATACTATATCTATTTACTATATCGTGGTCATGATCACTTTCTAATATCTGGCTTCCCCTTACCCCACATAGCACTTTCCACAAAGTGATATCAACTTGATAATAGTCAAGTAGATTACCTGTATTTTTGGCCCTAAAAGTGAGAGAAGCCGTTTGGGCTACAGCTAGGCAACATTTGATTGCCCTCAATCCTAGAGTATACAGAAATGATGAAAATTGGAAAGTTCCAGGTTATTGTTAAACTAACTTTTTTTCCTGGGTTGGTGGGATGCCCGATAGCACATCTTCTAATATCAGCAAGTAATGGGTTGCAAAGGTTCAAATTGAGTGTTAAGGTCCCCCAATACCACTGTGTATCTTAGGCTAATACAAGTATCAATTGAGGACTGGGCATCGAGTAATCTCGCTAGTTCTCCCAATCGCAATAACACCAGCCTCAAATAACCTTAGTGAATAAATATTACTCTATTTGGAAAGAAATTTTAAAGCAACACCTTGTTCAGTAGAATATCAGGTCCATTTGTTGGTAATTCAATTACGGACATATCAATATTCCTTGATACCCATATTTTTAGACAACCACTGGGCCTGCCCTTACTTGATTTTACATCAAATTTATGATAGGTTATTTAATCTAACTTATGATCTGGATCAAGGACCCACATCTCCAGGAATACTAAAATGTATTTTTCTTCAGTTAATTTATGCCATTCAATATCCCTCATTTTACTTTTATCCACGCAATGACCATGTCATTACCCACTCAAATTAAAAGACATAGCAGATGAAGCATTTATTACCCTCCCACAATATTCAACAATACTAATATTCAACAATACTAGGGGTCCTATTTCCAGGCATTCACATTTTTTTATTCCAGTGTAATCAGATCCCCTGATACCACAGTGTATTTAGTGAATCTTGGAAAGGGGAAATCATCTCTCCTCTACTTTCCATTATGTACCGTCTGGGGATTTACTGGTGTGGGATTAGACCCGTGCATCTGGAAGTCTACAGCTTGCTATGCCACATATCTATCATCTACTGTCAATAATCATTCAGGAAAACATTTGTCAGCTAGCACCGTTTCTACAGTGTCAAATATATTCTCGTAAATTAACTTGGAGGTGCACTGCACATTGAATGTCTGGCCTTGTGATTGATAAACATCCACACTTGTATCTCAGTCAGGGCAGGTATGTATTTAATAGGGTATTGTCCTGCTTATGAACTACTTTGGCAAGTTAAGGTACACCTGTTAAATGCCCAGTGTAATCAGTCACCTTAGTAATGGAATAATTGCCCCCTCTATTCTCCCGGAACATAGGGAAAATGGGTGCCTATTTGACTTTCCATGAGATTAATTAAAGCACATTTATATTGTATTACTATTATATTAATTAAAGCACATTTATATTATCAGACCAAGACTTTTCACTTTGTTGATAGGGAGTCCTCAACTCGTGTGCTGCAATGGTTGCAGAAACATTTCGTATAAGGGTATTATTTCCATGCCACCTAAACCCTTCTTGAAGTTTATGTTCCTTCGATAGTTGTAGTAATTTTATTTGAGGTGCAGAATGAGTATTTCCCCACTACAAACATTTGTAATTTGCAATGGCTTCATGAACACTTGTTGGCCTATCATGTCTTCATTTAATAATTTAAAACAGAAGTCCACTCTGGCCATAATAATTTCACCCATTGACTCAATGATTAAATAGCTAAGCAAAGCTTTGAAAATGTAGTCTGAAAGTATCTGCAAATTTGACTTTCCCACTGATTCTTAATTAGTGTTATCATAAGACACTGTTATATTTGGTTGAGACATAGGATTGGAGGGACTCATTACTCACTCTCCCTCAATGTAATCGGATGCCAGCTGCCATCACTACTTTCACCTTTTCTCCTCAATTTATCCTAAATTCAATGAATCTGCCTCTAAACGTACTAATCCCGCAAATGTATTATACATCTGTAGTGAAACTTCAATTATGACATTATCTAGTGGACTAGCAAAAAAATGAGCCAATTCTAGATCAGATTTTGGATTGGGCTGTATGTCAATTTCTGCTACTACTCAAAGGTTGCAACCTGCTACCTGCTCAGGAAAGCAGAGCAGTTGCTCAATAATGACTGGTGCAACATCAGACCGATCATCTCTGTGCTGGTGAAATTATTGTCTTTTTTAAAAACCTTTATTTAGATAGGTTAATGTTTACAAGAACAGAAAACAGATGCACTTTAATATTAATGTAGAGAGTTAGGACCTTGCAATACATACACTTTAAGCTTTTAGACAATGAATAAAGGTTCTCCTGTACCCCCCACCTCCCAACCAATAAGCAAACACTTCCCCTGCAACATCAGGGTCACCACAGAGATTTAATATACATCTCTGAACATTACACCTCCATCTTGGTCTTCCCATTTCAGACAGCATCCTACCTCGTCGAAAGCATATCCCACACAGGGTCCCAAATATATGAGGGCCGAAAACCAAAAGGTATCGCCCTACAATAATCCTGCTCCATAACCCAGCACCAAGCCAGGTCTCTTAACCATTTAGAAAATGTTGGGGCTGTGGGGCTAGACCAAAGCATTTATATACAATGTTTTGCCAACAGCATACAAATAGACAACAGTTTCTTCCTGCTCTTCGAGATACCCAGTACCCACACAAACATACAACATGGAATATTCAACAGCAGCCTGAAGTTGATCATACTCTCTGTCAGTTCTGCAACCTGTGTCCAGAAAGTGACCAAATGCGGACAGTTCCACAGAACATGTATGAAATCGGCATCATTACTCTTGCACCTAGGACATTTTCCATCGCAATTACTATCAAACTTTGCCTGGACGACTAGTGCTAGGGCTAGGTATGCCCGATGGAGGATTTTAAGCGGAATCAGCTTGAAGCAAGACTTAATTGTCACTTTCTTAGAATGTACACACATAGATTTCTACCTTGCGACCCCCAACTCTTTGCCTATATCAGTCTGCCATTTCAATCTACTAGTCATTTCTTCCCTGGGGATGTTATTCAAGGCCATGTCATAGATCGTAGCTACTATTCCTTTGCAGTTCGCAGAATTCACTAAAAATGTCATGAGTGGGAGCATGCGAGGCTCATCCGGGAATGATAGTGACCACACCCTAAATGCTTCCTTCAGCCTATGAAATTGAAACGCTAACCCAAATGAATCCCCAAACTTAACCATAACCTGCTCCCAAGAAACAAATGATCCCCCTGTGTAAAAGTCAGCCAGAATGTGTACTCCATACCTCGACCGTTCTCCTCTTATTTTCTCATCACACATTGGGGTCAGGGTCTGAGTCCTTGAGTATATGGAATGGGGACCTTTAAAATATGACAGAGCCGTTCCCATGCACGTACTGAGCACACACTGCTGGATGGAAGGGGCATCTGTCGTTTATCTTAACCAAAAGTAGGAAACTTTGTAGAGAGTACGGAAACGCTGACCTCCTTTCCAGTTTGGCCATCGTTAGGCATCCAGTAAGAGACAAAGGACACTTGTGCCACCAAATGGCACAACTCGAAATCTGGCAAGCCAATCCCACCTTTTCCCAAGGTCTGATAATATACTCCCACCTTATTCTGGGCAATTTCGGGCTCCACACTAACTTGACCATTAATGACTTTAATTCAGCGAAGAATTGGAAACCCTGCAATATTGGGATATTAAGAAATAGATACAGGGGGCAGATTGCTACTGGGGTTTCTAATATACAAAATGATATCATCCGCATAGAGCGAAATCAGTTCACGGGTGCCCCCTAGCACCAATCACCGTTGCACATGAAATCTCTTCAATCATTCAGCTAAAGGCTCCATCGATACAGCAAATGAAAGTCGAGATAGAAGGCACCCCTGTCACTTCTCCCATCCTAGTGATAATGACTTCATATAGCGCAACCGAATCTTTTAGTTGTAACTTTAGTTTGGACTACTTTAATACATTTTGAGCACTTACTTTTACTTAACCAGCCAGCCAGCGTTTCCTTTGAAATACAAACCTTGGTTTCTGCATTATCTTCATGTACACTCCTTCTCTTATCGGCTGCCACATGTTGACATTTTTGGCATACAGATGTTGGGAGTATCTCTTCCTGAACAGTAGTTACACCTACATACTTGCTCAATCTCATTTATTAATACATTAGCTTCCATTATTGGTTTGATACCATGTGCTGAATGCTTTTCCCATGGGACATGAGAAGGGTGGGAGTCCACCTTGAATGTTGGCATTATTAATGCAGGTGCTGTTCTATTAGATGTTCCACTGCTCTCTCTGTTAACACACCACAGTCACTTTATGTATATATAGCTTTGAAAATGCAAAAAAGCAAATAGACATACAAACAATAAAAGCAACAGAAAATGTATACAAGGATAAACCTCTGACTGTGAAGAGCATGGCCAAGTGGCTGGAGGGCCTTCCAAAGTCAGCCTCCCCCTTCATACATCGGGAAAGTTACTAGTATTTGGGACTGAAACACTGTTGTGTCAATCTGAAATTTTGACACTCTGCTCTAACTTCACAGATACAATGTAAATGTACTGAGGTGTTTGTTATGCTGAAATCAGTATTGCACCTCAGACAGTGTACATGAACGCACATGGATTTGGTCATGGACTCAAAGCAGTGATATGTGTGTTTTTATGTGTCTATTTGGCTTTCATTTTCAGTCCAATGTAGTCACTTCTAGGTTCTAGCTATGTACTGTATACTCATATCAACTAATGTGAAGAGCAAAACATTCTTCAGACAAACTGGATTGTGTAAAAAGTGACAGCCTATGCCAAAATCTGGGTGCGGTATTCGGGGCTACCTGAATGACAGCTGTCAGATGAGTCACTGATGAAACTTTAAAGGGAGCTAAAACTAAAAGTCTGCTGGATTAGCAAACATAAAAATGATAGTTGCCAAAAAGGAATACAGATTTTAGTTGTGTTTTTGATCCCACGGATTTTGAGGCTAAGAAAGAAATGTATTTAGGTTTGATGCAACACATTTGGTTTGCTGGATTTAAGAAGTTAATTAGCTTGGCTGGGCTGCAAGAACTGGAAAAGCAGGTTTCTCCCAGAAGGATGGCCTTCCTCTCATCAGAAACTCACTGGGAGGTGTTAATTGCAGGTTAGAACAGACTGTTGTCTATGGAAAGAGAAGGGACAACGACAGAGCTTCAGCCCAGGAAACTGGAGGTGTGAAGGCGGTCGTAAATGGCTTCTGGAAGGACAAACAAGGAGGCGGATGCCCCTGGACTGCAGGGATACAAAAAGGGGTGGCCCATCTGTTGCTAAACATGAACAAAGAACAGTTCTTAAAAGACTCATAACTTGTCATCCAAAAGGGTGAAAAATATAAAAAGGACAGAGTTGTTAATTTATTTTTTGGCTGCACGTGTGAAGAGGCGGTAGAACTGTGTGACATGTTCTGGACAGGAATGGCAATATATGTGGTTTATGCAAAATGTATAAATGTTAGAATTGTGAAAATGTACACGCACATCCCTATGTTAAACACACACCTTTTTGGAAAGGTGCATAAAGTTTATAAATTGTGTTCATAGCAAAAAGGACACAATTCTGTAGAAAGTTGAAACAAGATCCCACAGCTACAGGATTTTGAGCAACAGATGCGACATAAAATATGGCATCTTTGTGTCTGATTTGTATAAAGATGACCAATGTAGAAATTTACATTCAGTATAAAATCCGATTTTGAGACCAGTGGCTAAAGGGAGGTTTCTAAAGATTGTAAAGCAAACCATAAAATCTGACATCATCCGGCCTTGATCCAATCATTCAAATTGCAAGGCGGAGATGAAGTGTGGTCCTATCCCAGCTTACAGGGTTAAGTTTAGCTAAGCTGACCGATACACCCCCTTTGTGATGTCATTTTATAGCATTAATACAGACAGCTTACAACACATAGGGACACACAGATCCACTCACTTTCCTGATTCTGGTGAAGCACTCTGATCCAGCATTCTACATCCAGCTTTAATATTCTTCCAGATCCAGAGGCCAAGACTCTTGCCAGCAATAGAGAACTATTGATTTCCAGCAAGGCCCAAATCCTCAAATTTATTCTCTCCAACCAGTAAAGCGCTGTCTAGTGGGAGAAAGCCTTTTGAACCAGTATCCTGAAATTCTCCTGCTTGCCACCACTAGGCTTGCCTGAGGAACTCGCTATCCAGCGGATTAAAATACCCACAGACTAGGAGGGCAGATCCTGTGCAAATCCGGCGACCGGCCTCGCTGATCCAGTACCGTGCCTGATGTGCTGTCTTTCCGAGACCAGACCCAATCCAATGACCAGAGCTGACGGTCCCATTTAAAAACTTATCCTGTGAGTATTAATAAGAAGAACTGTGGCCCTTAGTATATTTGCATTGTCTTATCCCTATCTCAAACCCATACTGTTTCATTCAGCACCAATATTGTTAGAACCATCTTTGCACTGACGCTTTTCTCATCTGAAGAAGTCGAGTTTTCTCAGTAGGCGGGTACACTGATCACGTAACTGTAAGATTCCTCTGTGGTATTCAATTTTTCATAGTCATCCTCTAGTGTATGCAAACCCATTTGTCATTTTCAAAAGTGCATTTCTGTTTTCCATTCTCACGCCTATTTTACAAAAACAACCTTTACTAAAACCTCTATAACTCCCTCAGTTTTTATGATAGAAACGAAATTTCAACTCCTACTTGTACCTAACATCCATATCCATATCTATCCATAGAATACTGCAAATCCTTTATAGGGAAAATCGTGCAAGAAAAAGTTTGCCACGATTTTAAAAATTTGAAAGGTTTTACACATGTGAAATAGCTTTAAACTGATCCCTACTTGGACTTTAAGATTTCAATTGTTTTCCGCTCACTAAATCATTGTTTGTACTTGTGTGCGACTGTTCAAAGCAGCTCCAATAAGAATTTATAACAATTTAAGTTTTTTTTACCATATTTGGTGTTTTTGCCCAGTCAAGTCTAAAAGACAATTGTAAAGCCATCTTGACAGCTGAAAAGTCAATTTCGTTTTTCTCTTGTGTTGTAAGGGGGAAGTGTGACTGATATTCTGTTTGATTTGTGCCATTCCTGAATACCTGCTCTCTCCTCCCATCTCTTTGCATTGCCTACTGGGGGTTGAGGGGTGTTGCAGGGGGAACCTCTAGCCATAGTGCTATCTGATCTGAACCCACACAAAAGTATCATTTTCTGTGCTGCATTTATTTTGATTATTACTTATTACTAGTGTATTAAAGATATTATTCAGTGTTCTGTCACCCCATTGGTGATTGTTGTTTACCCATTAAAACATGTTGTGATTACATTTTAAATACATGAATAAATATTCACCTCTGCAAATTAGCTGGATTTCCTGGTTCAGTGTGACTGGGGGGGTCTCAGGAGAAGGGTGTGATATGAGTGTTATATCGTTCAGAATATTGAATTTATAGACAAAAATAAATAAGGGTTTCACTTGTGCACTACATGCTGAGCTTTGACTTGGGTGTGTGCCGGATTGATATCACTTACAGCCTGGGGGCTCGTCGCCGGATCCTGAATTAGACATAACACTCGTGACAGTCTAACACAGCATGCTAGCTGACAGGGTACATACACCTTGTTGGGTTAGCATACTGGGCTACACTGTATAAGCACCCCTCAAAATAAATACTCAAAGGAGTTGGGCCTGTTTGCAAAAGTAGAGTAACCCTGAGATAATCCAGAAGGAAATTAATATTTCCGGAATGGCGACCCAGTGGAAATCAATATTGCAAGGGAACACCTACTGCAAAATAGTTTGTCAGGGTGAATGGCTAGAACACGACAAACAGGTATGGCTGCAGGGAATAAAACAATAAATCACTGAAATCAACCTTAATATCTGGCAGGACAAGGGACAAGGGGCCATTATATCAAGCACTCAGTGAGCTGTACATGACCCCTAAAATAAAAGAGGAGCAATGCAAAATTGCCAAAATAGCGGCCTAGCTGTACCTCCACATAGGAGTCATACAGGAAAAATATGCAGACCATGTAGATTCCACAAAGAGACAAGTGAAAGCACTAAAGAAAATCCAGAGCAATCTGGACTCTGCAGAGCAAAGGCTCCAGAATAGCAAGGAATCTGAAACAGAGGCTATGCAGTATGACACCAAACTCCAAGAGAATCTGGCACCCTTACTGCAAAAGAATGCAGAGCAAGATACCCAGATACAGACACTGCAAAAAGAGTGTCAGGAAAGGTTGGACTCTCTACAACAGAGTCAACAAAAGTTGGACCAACAATTAACTTTTAATAGAATCTGTGTAGAACAGATGGTCGTCCTACAAGACCAGATAGACAAATTAAAAGGGGAAAATAATAAATTAATTATTGAAGATCTAGAATCCCAAGCAGAGTTTGATGAGGAGCACCAGAAAGCTGGGGCACTTAAAAAGCAGAGGGACGACATGGCTGCACAAAGGGGCACTCTAAGTCAGGAAAGGGACGCCTGAGGCCAGGAAGTCAGCCATTTAAAAACAAAATTAGAAGAAAATCACCTGGCCCTTCAGGAACTTGGTGAAATCAAAATGGATTACAAAAAGCTACTAGAGCACACCAGGCAGGTGGAGGATGCCTTGGAAAAGAACAATCAGACCAGTGAGGACCAAACTCAGAAGGTGAGTTGCCTGCAGCAAACATTGGCCCAATACTCCCAATTCAGGCAGGAAGCACAGAGAGACAAGGAGGCTCCACCAACAGATAGCCATGCAAGAACAACTCATAGAGACCAGTAAGGCTTTAATAGAGGAGAAAAAAGGTCTGATATCGGCATGTCATCAGGATATAGGGGCTGAAAGAGATGAGGTAAGATGGGAGAGAGAAACCCCTGAGCATAATCTCAGGAACCCTGGCATCAGGGACTTTAATCCCTTCAGTTCAGTTCCTTGGACGCTGCCACGCTCATTTCCACTGGCTCATATGAACCAAGGGCCACGGGGATGTTAGACTTCAACACAATGGGAAATATGGGACTGACGGATCAACGCCTCCCAGAAATCGATGGGCGGGCATCTATGTACAGGTTGCCAAATATTAGGGCCAGCCTCTCTGATGAGGGAGACTCCAGTGAGTGGAGAATCAGAGAACTGGATCCTCAGAAATATCACCTACCTAGAGATCAGTCAATCAAATTTGGTGGGGAATTCCATATAAATAGGCCCACTAAGAGCATCTTAAAAACCTATTCCCAGCTAGGACAGTGGGTTGGGGGGTACTCAGCCAATCCTGGGAGCAAGGGAGAGTCAGAAGACTCTTCTGAGCGCCACATGTCTCAAGAGACTAGGCCCCCACATTCTGCCAGCCATTCGCAAGCTCGCAGAATCAGGGAGATCCTAGAGGATCAGACAGCCGCCTCTGAGTCAGAGGATGAGTGGACCAGGGTGACCAAAACTAAGAAGGCCAACAAATTTAAGAGAGCCTTATTGAAAGATCCCCTGAAGCAAATCAAGGCAATTAGGAGCATCATCTTGCCCTACCATAAAAATGCCAAATATTCAGTTTGGGAGCATCTCGAATTGTTTAAGCAAATGATGGAGACTTTCCATCTGAAGGACAGCCAAAGCTGTATTCAGTATGTCAGTATGTCAAGTGGACATTTTCAGCTGAACTCTCCAGCTTCTTTGCGGGGCTGGAGGATCAGAACCATTCAAGATGGTCCACCTATAGGGCTGCCATCTTAAAGCATTTTTCAATCCATAGAAACCTTCAAGAGACCCGCAAGGCAGCCTACAACCTGCAATGTGGGGAAGACCAGGCCCCACAAGAATTTGTCCAAGAGCTGATTCGTGCCTTTGTGCAGACCACCAGAAGTAGGGAGTTTGTCAACACCTTCTTTCATGCACTCCCTAAATACATTATGACCCAGCTGGTGAGGGACTTTCATAAGAAAAGATCACTAGACTGGGTCATTGAACAAGCGACCCGCATTTATGAATGGCAGAAGCCAGTAGAGAGTAAAAGTGCTAATAAAACCCAAAGCCAACCAACACCCCTGCTGCTGCTAAGGTGGCGGAGGTAAAGGTTGCCCCCATTTTAGATCTGGAGATGGAGGGCCTAAAAACATTCCTGCACATAATCCTACTAACCCAAGACCCAGAAGGCCCTTGGGCCAATCCCAAACAGGGAGGTAACCCCACAAATTGGACCCCTAACTCCCCTGACTATATCAGCTCCCATTACAAGGGCAACAGATCCATCCTGAGCTATGTGTGGACTCCTACAGTCCAAGGGTGGGGGATCCAACCAGGCAGCTGCCAACCAAGGAAACCTCCCTCTTCACTTTCCCCAGGAGGGAAGTAATCCCTCAAATGCCAGGCTGAATGTCTTTCCCCGGTACCCGCCAAACACCAACCCCCAAACAAACCTTCTTTCTTTCCCACTTTCCTGAGCCAGACAGCCCAAACGGGAGAGGGGGGTCAAGGGTGGAGGGGTACCAAAAGTATCCTAACCAAGGGTATTATGGGAGAAGGGACAGTTACCCAGAATCTCCTGCCCCTGAGAGTCTGCAACCTAAGGGACAGAGAGTGGGTAGGAGAAAAAAAGAGCCTAAAAAGGCCCATTTTGTGGAGGAGTTGCGAATCTTCCAATTTGAAGCAGAGGTGTCCTCAGAGGATTCTGGGAAAAGGATCTTCTACTTCATGGATGGGGGAACTCCTCCAAAGAAACATGGGTCCCAAGAGATCCTGATCAAGGATCAAGACTGAGTAGATGTGGGGACTGAGTTAAAACCGCCCATCATCAAACCCCAGAATGACCAGCAAGTAAATCACCTTGTTCAAACCAATTCTGGTGACTGCCTCCAAAAAGGGGGGGCAGCCCAGAATCAGAACCAGGGGATCCCAAAACTTCCCCCATATCCAATTGCCACCTTTTTCTTAAAGGTTCCCAAGATCGCAAACAAAATCCTGCCCAAATCACCCCTTTGTCAGAATCCAAAGCAAAGAAATTAACCTACCAATTGGCCAAAAATGCGCATTATCTTTGACCCCTTGAGGAAAATGAGGGAAGATTTTATGCCCCGGTCCAAATACAGGGGCAATGTACATTTTTGCCACTGGTGGACACTGGATCCCAAGCCACCCTTCTATCGAAAAGGGCCTTTGATCAGCTGAATTCGGGAAGGGGGGAGAAATACCAAATCCCTCTCACCCCTCTTCCTGGACAACTTCAGAACTTTGATGGGAATGAAATTCCTCTCGAGGGGACTGCGGATTTAGACATTAAATTTGGGTGACACAAGGTGAAGCACCCGGTCATAGTTGTGACTCCAGAGGGCACACCATGTTTACTCGGGAATTACATCCTGCATAGATCGTCTCCCCTCATATATTGTGTAAACAAGGTCCTCTGCACCCAGACTAACCGACCAATAAAATTAAAACATAATGTCATCCATGTTAGTTTAATGTTCCACATGATTGAACAAAAACCTGACCAAATTGAATTCCATTTCCAGAATAACCAAATCCCAGACGTAACAGTAACTGCAGTAGGACAACAAACTGGTGATGGGGAGTCCTCTCTATTTCTGAAAATCAACCTTCCTTCCAGTTTAAGGTGGCATTCCACACTGGAAGGGAACACTCTGAAATTCTATACAAATTCACAATCAGAAAATCCTACTCCTACAGTCCAATATGATGAGAAATCAGCTCAAAGTTTGGCTGATATTCAGAAAATTGGAGATCAGTTGTTCTTCCTTATGCAGTTAAATGAAGGGAAGGACTCTGTTCCCGCCCGAGTATGTGTGAACAACGGTTAGAGCTTCCTCAGCGAGCCCATGTTCCGCAAACTCCCAAAAGATCCAGCCATTCCCACATTTAAACTGTTAGACAAATGGGAAATGGACCGGGAAACACCCAGTTCCAAACATCTCCTGCCTAGCAGGTGTATGCTCAGAATTTCCATAGGCAACAAGACCATAGACCATAATTGTTGGGTTGTGCGAGATGTCCCTGCTGCATTTTATTTAGTCAGTGACATTCTCAATCACTTTGCCAATAGTTTGGACCTAATAAACTTCAAAGCCTGGTCCCGATTAGTGGGTAATCCCATGGACTTTGATGACCCTGAAAAAGCATTTCGGTCAGCTCAAATGCAGTTAAAATCCAGATTGGAGAAGAAGTCACCATCCCAGAATGGACACAACGATTCTCACTTGAAGTAAAGACTAAAAGAGGACAGAAACTGAAAAATCCTGACGCCTATGTTCATCACAATGCTCATTTCCAACAGAAAGGGTTGGGGGTAAACCCAACACCACTAGTCAATACAGAACATGACACCATTCCAATAGATGTGGATAACAGCGACCTAAAGAGTATCACTCTGGGCGCAGGCACCATTATTGGAATGGCGGTTGATGACCGACATTTCTCCATAGATTTAGGTAAAAAACTGTTAGGACCAATCCCCAAGGACTATTTTGATAGTGATAGCAACGATGACACAACCCCAGACAGGATCTTCACCCGGCATGGGGGGAATTTCCTGGTCTACTCTTCCTCCCCTTATGATAAGGAAGATGTGACCTGTTACTTCAGGAGGGATGAGGTGATATTTCAAGTCCACAAGGACTGCCTTCCCCACCTGAAGCCATCAGTCCAAATCAGTACTTTGACCAGGGACTTCTCCACCCATCTGGAGGATGCCTCTGAGATAGCCAAACCAGAAGTCTTTCTGGGCTTCAGGCAGATGGTTGAAGAGAGAGTCTACCTGGCTGATGCCGGTGAGACTCTGGAGCAAAAGCACAAATGTAAACAAGTTTTCTTAGATTTTCAAGATCTTTTTGTGGTGGACTCATATGACTGTGGTCGCACCAACATCCACACAACAACAATTCCCACGGACACTGGCATGACTCCAGTGTTTGTGAAGCAATATCGCTTGCCTCTCGCATCAATGGAGTCCCTTACTGAAATAATTAAGAACCTTGAGTCAGGTGGGATAATTTGTCCAGTCCACAGCACCTTCAATAATCCGGTGCTGGGGATTTTTAAACCAAACAGCCAGTAGAGACTCTGTGCTGACCTAAGGGAGCTCAACAAACGGGTCCATACTTCCCGATGGCCTCTTCCCTACATTGAGCAATGGCTGGCCCAGATCCAGGGGTCAAAGGTATTCACTGCAATTGACCTGACCAATGGGTACTGGACTGTACCTGTCAGTAGGTAGGACCAATACAAGCTGACCTTTACCTTCGGGGGGCAGCAGTACACTTGAACTCAGACTCCCTTCGGATACATCAACTCTGGCAATTAATTTAATATCTTTCTGCATAAGGCCATGCCCGACTAGGGTTAAAGGGGTAACCTGGCCTATGTAGATGATGTTCTAATCAAAAGCTCAACTGTGGAGGAACACATAGCAGAGATCTGTTATGTTCTGACACAGTTGAGGACTGCCGGAGCAAAACTCTCTTTCCAAAAGGCACAGTGGTGCAGGACTCATGTTAATTTCTTGGGGCACGAGATAACTCCTGAGGGTCTCTGTCCCCAGGAAAAGAAAGTAGAAGTACTCCAGAAAGTAAAATAACACACAACTCTGCGGGAACTAAGGAGCTCCTTGGACTAACTAATTACAGCAGAAAGTTAATTGAGGACTATGTAGAGATCACGAGACCCCTGATACATCTGGGTGAATGATGCCCCAGAACCCTCCGCTGGGTACAAAACCGGTCCCCGAAGTAGTCAAGTGGCAGAGCTGATGGCTGTGCATCAAGCCATCCTCACTGCTGTCCAACACCAACTCCACAAACTGGTCATAATCACTGATTCAGATTATGTACAGAGCGGGTTCGTGGAGCACCTGGTTTACTGGAAAACCAGAGGCATGCTCTGTGCTAATAATAAACCTTTAAAACACGGAGAAATTAATACAAAATATTGATGATCTGGTCACCTCGAATGGGATGACCATCTACTGGAAAAAGATCAAGGGTCATTCTAACGTAGAGGGACCAGACAAAACTGGAAATGATCTAGCTGATCAGCTGGCCAAATCTGGAGCCATCCAAGGGTATCTACTTGAGATTGAGTCCCTGTTGGGGGAAATCCAGGTCACTGCTATCACTAGGTCCTAGACAAATGCTCACAATGAACTGTCAACTGCACAATGGAGTAAGGAGACCCCAGATGCCGATTTGATTATGGCTCAAAAAGGGGATCCAATAATTGGTAAGTTTTATCAACACATTGAGGACCCTGAGAACTTTCCCCTGATGGATACTGATTACATTGGGAAAGAGGACCTTCATGAAATGTCCAGAAATGTTCCGGATCCAAGGCTGTTGATGAGGAGATCCATATATGGCCATGACCAGTGGGTGGTCCCTACCTCATTCCGAAGCCTGATGCTAAGTCATGCCCATGAGCCGGTCATCGGGGGTTTCATACAACATTAGAAATCTTACAAGAGGTTGCATACTGGCCACACATGGGGCTGAACCATGACCCATACTTGAAGGGGTGTCTTGTGTGTGCACAATTTCAGCCAATATCACTCACACACTGTGCTCCCCTCCGAAAGAGGGGGATGTCACTGCCTTGATCAGATTTGCAAGTCGATTTTATCAGGGCCGTGATTCGCTCCTCTAGCGGGAACAAGTGCATGTTGACCGTAACATGCTTGTTTACTAAATGGGTGTAATGTCTCCGGGCCTCAAATTGCAAGGCAGAAACAGCAGCTGCCCTGATGATCAATCACATCTTCTTGCGCTTTGGACTACCCCAAAGGATTGAGTCAGACCGAGGTAGCCACTTCACTAGCGAAATGATGACAAAGATGTGGGAGATATTTGGGGTCAAAAGGAAACTACACATTGCCTACCGGCGGTCCTCTAGTGGTGGAGTTAAGAGATACAATACAATTATTGTGAGCATATTAAAAAAGTGTTGTGGCAGATTCTGAGCCAAGTTGGGACATTTGATTACCCCTTGTCCTAATGCCCATCAGATCTATCCCTTCTTCTACAACAAAAATGTCTCCATTTGAGCTGATGACTGGATGAAGGATGGTGCTACCGCATAATCTGCTCTACTAAACCCAAGAGCAGACCTTGATAAATGCCTCCACAACTCATGAGTATGTTGAGAATCTGAGAAAACACCTTCAACATGCTTTTGCATATGCTCAGCGGAATCTATAAAGATCTGCAGACAGTATGATGACCCACTATGATCTCAAGACAACTAAAAAGGAATATCAAGTAGGGTACAGGGTCTACTTGTACAATTTCCAAAGGAACCAAGCCAAAGGGCGCAAATTCTTCCCAACTTGGCAGGCCCTTTTGAAATTGTGGACAGAATCTCACCAGTCGCCTACAAAATCTGCATCCCCAAGGGCAGTTTGGCAGAAGGGGAAGAACAGTGGGTCCACATAAACCAGCTGAAGAGTTGCCATCCCAGGCATACTTTGCAGCAAATAGAGAAGCCAACCGAAAACCCAGAGGGGGGAAAATCCAGAAACATAGAAGAATCACTAAATTTTCACTGTGTATGTGCAAGGAGAGTGTTAAGACAATTAGTAAACATAGATGGGGAATATTGCCAATTATAACCAAAGCAAGTGTCTTTCCCACTGCTGACATCCCCAGATGACGTGTGGACACAGTAGTGGGAACATAACTGTAAAGACTAGAGGGGGTTCTGTATTTCTGCTCTCTATATGGCAGAGGAGAGGCACAGAGGACACCAGCCAAGAGTCTCTTTTATTGGTACGTGGTCGAGCAATCAAGGCCTAGCTTCTCAGGACGTGATGCAGGCTGGTTCTTAAGTACAGTGTAGTCCCCAAACCCCCACAAAGGAATGTCCACATACTGTATTACTTAAAACACAGTCTTTATATAATTAATATTCAAGGTTATGTACACTATCACAATAACTCACTTTGTGGTCAGAAAATCTACAATGGCAAATATATACAGTTCTAAAGTTGTACCACAAATATTATCAGATCTCATTAAAGTGCATCAACTGTACTCTGGTTAAATGTCACACAAATCAATTAATAAACGTAACCAACAATAGACATAGGAGGAAAGTAGTTGGTTAGAACAATTGGCAGAATACTGGCCCCTACCACTAGACACATTTATGTGTGGAGATCCCCCACCTGGGCAACCTGTAAAATAAAGAGATATAACAAGCCCAGTCCATATATTGTTCTAAAAGTCTTATTTCCTTCTATAAGGTTTCTACCCCACCCTCAATGTACCTGGTGGAGCAGAGTTCATCGAATGAGCGTTGAGGGATCCTTCTTAATAATAAATAATAATAATAATAATAATTCTTGAGTGACTCTCTTTAAAGCACTAGCCACGGATAGTCGAGAAGCATCGAAGAAGGTGAATTCGGTGTTGACAGCGTCGATGAAAAGTTTGAGGGTGCACAGACCATGGCGTCGAGTCAGGCGTTGCTTGTCGGCGATGTCCTGCGAGGATGCGGTGTGCGGGGCACCTCAGCGTTGGATAGTTCAGGACCGCAAAGAGTTTCTGAAGAACTGTGGCCCCACAAGGGCGTTGAGCCGTCAAACTCTTTGTGGTCTTTGGGTGGCGGGAAACCCACCGGCGGATTCTCCTCGGCGCGTCAGTGTCCTCGACTTTCTCTGGCGGGATAAAGTGGTCATCGGTGCGGACAAGGGAGTCCTTCAATTCAACAGTCTTAGGCAAAGGAGCGGGCCGAGTGGCTCTGGTCGTCAGCGGCATGGCGTCAAGCGGTCCCCTCTTCTGTGCAAAATGGCTTCGACGGGCCTCCAGCATTTACGGTGTTACTCCGAACCCTGGTCGTCGGCAATGGACTTCAACGCCGTCGATGTCCGGTTGCTTGACTTCGTTCTCCTTGGCGGTCCCCTTCTCCGGTTGGCAGCCTTTCGAGAGTCTGACTCCCAGGGAGCTTTGGCGAAGGTTAGCGGTGCTTGATGGTCCCTCGGAGCACGGGAAGAGAGTGCCTAGCCAGGTCCTCTCTTGGATCAGGCCTCGACGAACTCGCCAGCTTTCGGATCGGGTTGAAGCAAATGCAGCAGCAGTTCTTCTTCTTCCAGCTGGGCATCGAGGATTAGCAGTTCCAGTTACTCTTCAAGTGGAGACACAGCTTCTGAACAATTTCCAGTGGTGAGAGGCCCCCAGATATACTATTCTGCCTCTCATCCACACTGCTGTGTCACATTCAGCAGCCAATCATACAGAAGGGCATTCAGACCATACTCCTCCCTCTCAGACACTCACAACAAGTAATGTGTATTGGGACAAGTACCCAGCCATTCAACACTACAAACTGCATTTATACCAGTTTCGGGCAAGGCTGTCTCAGTCTTTGTCTCTCATACAAGAAACCAGACAGCCACAACAAGAAGTGCATATTGGTCACACACTCCATTCACCCAGGTCCCACCCACAGGGTGTACCCACAACATACAGTCACTGGGAAGGCTCCAGTCAGAATGGCCTGGCCTTCACAACAACACCATTGTTAAAGGAACGGCAACGATGGCGGCAAAACCCTTGTGTGTGCCAAAAACCTAAAAAAAACCTACAAAATCTGTATACTTCAGCACACAAAAAGAGGGATACACAACCTGCCACCCATGGTGCATGTGCGGTGGAATAGAGCACACCCTGCAGAAAATAGGCCAGTGGGCTCCATGACCAGCAAACAGAGTGCAGAGAGAGAAGCAGCACTTTCCAAGTGAAACCCCAAAATGTGCCTACAAATGACATGTGATTTGTTGCCAAAAACTCCAAAATGCCTATAACACAACACTTCTCAACATTCAAAATCTTGCCTGGTACTAAAATTTGCGTATCTAATGAAACATTGTAACATACAAAGTCCTAATGTGAAGAGCAAAACATTCTTCAGACAAACTGGATTGTCTGAAAACTGACAGCCTATGCCAAAATCTGGGTGCAGTACCCAGGGCTACCTGAATGACAGCCGTCAGATGAGTCACTGATGAAACTTTAAAGGGAGCTAAAGCTAAAAGTCTGCTGGATTAGCAAACATAAAAAGGATTGTTGCCAAAAAGGAATACAGATTTTAGTTGTGTTTTTGATCCCACAGATTTTAAGGCTAAGAAAGAAATGCATTTAGGTTTGATGCAACAAATTTGGTTTGCTGGATTTAAGAAGTTAATTAGCTTGGCTGGGCTGCAAGAAAAGCAGGTTTCTCCCAGAAACTCACTGGGAGGTGTTAATTATAGGTTAGAACAGATCGTTGTCTATGGAAAGAGAAGGAACAATGACAGAGCTTCAGCCCAGGAAACTGGAGGTGTGAAGGTGGTCGTAAATGGCTTCAGGAAGGAACAAACAAGGAGGGGGATTGCCCTGGACTGCAGGGAGACAAAAGGGGTGGGCCATCTGTTGCTCAACATGAACAAAGAACAGTTCTTAAAAGACTCATAACTTGCCATCCAAAAGGGTGAAAATATAAAAAGGACACAGTTGTTAATTTAATTTTTGGCTGCACTTGTGAAGGGGCTGTAGAACTGTGTGGCATGTTTTAGACAGGAATGGCAATATATGTGTTTTTCTGAAAAATGTATAAATATTAGAATTGTGAAAATGTGCATGCACATCCCTATGTTAAACACACACATTTGTGGAAAGTTGCATAAAGTTTGGAAATTGTGTTCATAGCAAACAGGACAAAATTCTGTAGAAACTTGAAACAAGATCCCACAGCTACAGGATTTTGAACAACAGATGCTACATAAAATATGGCATCTTTGCATCTTTGTGTGTGTCTGTATAAAGGTGTCCAATGTAGAAATGTACATTCAGTATAAAATCTGATTTTGAAACCAGTGGCTAAAGGGAGGTTTCTAAAGATAGTAAAGAAAACCATAAAATCTGACATCATACGGCCTTGATCCAATCATTCAAATTGCAAGGCGGAGATGAAGTGTGGTACTATCTCAGCTCACAGGGGCAAGCTTAGCTAAGCAGGCCCATACACCCCCTTTGTGATGTCATTTTATAGCATAAATAGAGACAACTTACAACACAAAAGGACACACAGATCCACTCACTTTCCTGATTCCGGCGAAGCACTCTGATCCAGCATTCTACATCCAGCTTTAATATTCTTCCAGATCCAGAGGCCAAGACTCTTGCCAGCAATAGAGAACTATTGATTTCCAGCAAGGCCCAAATCCTCAAATGTATTCTCTCCAACCATTAAAGCTCTGTGTAGTGGGAGAAGGCCTTTTGAACCAGTATCCTGAAATTCTCTGGCTTGCCACCACTAGGTTTGTCTGTGGAACTCGCTATCCAGCGGATTAAAATACCCACAGACTAGGAGGGCAGATCCTGTGCAAATCCGGTGACTGGCCTCGCTGATCCAGTACCATGCCTGATGTGCTGTATTTCCTAGACCAGACCCAATCCAATGACCAGAGCTGACGGTTCCATTTAAAAACTTATCCTGTGAGTATTAATAGGAAGAACTGTGGCCCTTAGTATATTTGCATTGTCTTATCCCTATCTCAAACCCATCCTCTTTCATTCAGAACCAGTATTGTTAGAACCATCTTTGCGCTGACTCTTTTCTCATCTGAAGAAGTCAAGTTTTCTCAGTAGGCGGGTACACTGATCACGTAACTGTAAGATTCCTCTGTGGTATTCAATTTTTCATAGTCATCCTCTAGTGTAAGCAATCCCATTTGTCATTTTCAAAAGTGCATTTCTGTTTTCCATTCTCGCGCCTATTTTACAAAAACGACCTTTACTAAAACCTCTATAACTCCCTCAGTTTTTGTGATAGAAACAAAAATAACTCCTAAGTTTACCAAAAATCCATAGCTATCCATAGAACCCAAAACTGATTCTCCCATTATAGCAAAAATTGTGCAAGGAAAAGTTTGCTGTGATTTTAAAAATTTGAAAGGTTTTACACATGTGAAATAGCTTTAAACTGATTCCAACTTTGACTTTAAGGTTTCAATTGTTTTCCGCTGACTAAATCATTGCTTGTGCTTGTGTGCTACTGTTCAAAGTGGCTCCCATAAGAATTTATAACAATTTAAGTATTTTTGACCATATTTGGTGTTTTTGCCCAGTTAATTCTACAAGACAATTTTAAAGCCATTCTGCTGCTGAAAAGTCAATTCTGTTTTTCTCTTGTGTTGGAAAGGGGAAGTGGGATTGATATTCTGTTTGATTTGTGCTGTCCTGAATACCTGCTCTCTCCCCCCATCTCTTTGCATTGTCTACTGGGGTTCAGGGGTGTTGCTGGGGGAACCTCTAAGCATAGTGCTATCTGATGTGAACCCACACAAAAGTATCATTTTCTGTGCTGCATTTATTTTGATTATTACTTATTCCCCAGTGTATTAAGGATATTATTCAGTGTTCTGTCATCCCATTGGTCATTGTTGTTTACCCATTAAAACATATTGTGATTAAATTTTAAATACATGAATAAATATTCACCTTTGCAAACTAGCCTGATTCCTGGTTCAGTGTGACCGGGAAGGGGGGGTCTCAGGAGAAGGGTGTGATATGAGTGGTATATTGTTCAGAATATTGAACTTATCGACAAAAAGACAAAAGGAAATAAGTATTTCAGTTGTGCCCTACATGCTGGGCTTTGACTTGGGTGTGTGCCGGATTGAAATCACTTACAGCATAGATCCACTACTTCTTTTCGTACACTTCGACCACTGCTCCGCTTCTGCTACTGTCAGCGTTCAAACGAGGACACTGAATGCAAATATTGAAGAGACATGGGGAAAAGGAAACAGCGAAGAGCGCATGAAATGCCAGTCCGTCTTCAGTAAGGCGAAGGTTTGTCGCTGGTGTTTCATAAGATGGTTGCCCTGCTTTCGTGTTCAAGCAAGTCGTTGTTTACTGTGACATCATGAAATCAGAACACACATGGTGGGTTGGCACACATGTGCACAGCTAATCACAATGCAAAATAAAACGCCTGGTTGCCATTGCACATGATTACCAGCTGGTGTGTGTAGTCTCAAATTACACCACTAATATTGGCTTGAGCACGTGTTTCAATCGTATCTTCCAAAGTAATGCCCTGCTGTTTACTCACACCTTCAGGAAGATTAGGTTGTACAGTCTTGCTTTCAGGGAAATATTATTAATGGAGGTGTGATGAAGAAAATACCTTGCACGCATTCTCCTATCTTTCATTTATGGTCGAGCAGGTCTTTGGTGTGTTTGCTTCTAACTGTTGAGCAACACTGCTTTTATAACGCAGTAAATCATCACGGGGATGGCCATCCCAGGAGCAAGCTCCCACCATGTGAAATGGTTATGCGCCATCAGGTGCCTGCTGGCATCTCAAAGCATCGGCACTGGAAATAGCTAAGGACTTGCTCATGCTGTTAAATTCTTTCGTATGTGACGCCATTTTCCAGTCAGCTAAACCAAAGCGCACGTGAATGTTGCGTCTAAAATGATACAGATATGACTTGCAGCTTGAATAATAACTAAGCTGGGTTGCACGCTGCTCTTTTATAAAGACACGGCATGTTATAGATTGCGTATAATCAACATCTGTAATCGCCCTCTTGCATACATCTTTTCCAGCTATTGCATATAGCAAATGTCAGCTGCGCCATTTCAAATCCGTCATGTGAAGTAATGGTCATTATTTAAAGAGAAGGGCACATTCTAGCTCGAGGGACAAACCTATCAGCAAGCATTACACGGAGGCTCCAGTGGAATTCTCAAGGTTTTCAGACATAAAAAATCATCTCAGATATGTTGGAAACTAGAGCTAAGCTAAGCTAACCAAATACCTTGATAGTTGTGCGCATGTGCGTAGCATCCGAAGTTAAAAGTGGCAAAGCTCTGCAGTGGCCGCGCAAGCTGTAATTTAGAAGCAAGGATTGATTATCAATAATGTGAACATTTACACAACACCTGCATCGCGAACATGTATATTATGTCAATAGTTCTGACCTGCAACAAATCTAGGAATCCAACATCCATGTAGGCCACAGTGCTACGACACTCAGTGGCATGCTGCCACTGATGCATTAACTGGCACTGAACCTGAATATATTCAACGTTCTGGGCAAACATAACATATCTGTTGTGGCAGTTTCTGAATGGGTCCAGAGAGAACTGTGGTCAACCGATTATGTGGCTGCATGCCTTGATGCAAGACATGGAAGCAGAGAATATCTCTATATCTCATTGTGTCATTTATGCCCCACGCTTCCAGGTGACCAGCGACACTTATCAGCAGCAAATAAGGCCATAACTGGAAGAAAAAGACCCAGAGAAAGACAGTGGGGCTCATTACAAGTTTCCCGGTATCCCACCAGTAATTACGGCGGGATTCTGGGCAAGTGCCCCTGCCGTCTCTGCCGCCTGATATCCCGGTATTACCAGGATATAGCAGGCAGTGAAGATGGCGGCAAGCCCATCCCATAGAGTCAGCATTTCTTTGCCGGAAGAGGCCTGATCAGGTCAGGACTGCGGGTAGATCAGAGCCCATACCAGTAAACTCAGGTTTCCCTGGTCAGGCAAAAATGCTGGTGCTGGTATTAACAGCACATTTTCAGGCATTTTTACTGGACTGGGGGCCTCATACCGAGCCCCAGTGAGTAATTTTAAAGACCAGCTTCACGAAGAAGGAGGCTTTCCATAGAACGGCATCACTAGCATAATTTAAAAAAAAAAAAGTGTTCAACTGCAGTGCCTGACTCTGCCCACCCTCCACTGTGCCAGGTTCAGTGACCCTAACTGATGCATTCAATATGGGCAGGCCGATAAATGATCCTGTCGCACACACTGTTCCTGAGTCAGGATGTGTCAGCGGGCCTGTGTCTTCAACAAACTGCACGATTACGACTGAAGATTTTGTGGTTGCACATCTTATTTGCCCTTGTCAGACTGGAGATCAAAACACAACAATGCACCACCGCTAGTGTACCGTATATGATGCCAGGGGTATTGTAGTTGACTACAGGGCAAGTTCACTGTGTCTCATCTGCCCCAATTGACATTTATCAAAATCAACGTGCCTTGCTACACTGTAGCAGATACAGCAAAAAAACATGGAAGTTGACAAAATGACAGTTCACAAGTGCAAGTCAGAGCCAGAGAAGTGGAGTGTGGTGTTTCATGCTCACAGTGACACCAGTAGGACTAGTACTGGAGCCGGTGGCCAGTGAATAAGCCTAGTAGCAGAACAAAGCGTATGCTGCTTTCATGGAGTCTGATTATTGGAACCACAAGCATGCATACAGGTGAGCCACTCCTGAGGCATGGGTCCATCTGCTCTTCCTCAGAGAAGCCTCATGCTCATACTATTACATAGGTCGCCCACAGGACACAGCCACCTACCGAGAATGTTTAGGGACCATTACCAAAGAGAGGCACTCTTGAAATATGGTATGGCTTTTGCACATGGAAGAAAAAAGAAAGGATGAAATCTAGATTTATTATATGCCAACTTGCTCTACTTCTCAATAACCAGACTTTTCAATGTTAGTGGTCTGACAATTTAGATGTAGCTTTTTACAGTTATTGCCATTTATATGAATTATGAAATTTCACATCTATTTTAATGTTTCCTGCCACTCATATTTTGCCACCAGAAAGATAAGACGGATAGTGATTTAACGAATATATTTGACCGTTGCAATACACCTATTCCCACCTGTGTGTTTCTGTAGCCCCAGTTTCTTAAAACAAATCCCCAAAGAAGCAAAACGTCACTCTTGTATAGCCAGTTTCAACTTAAAACAAATGTCAAGAGCTCAAACTGGAGAAGCTGTGGTGACAGCATCGGGCAGAGAGCCCTCATAATGACGCGAGGGTGACCTTTTGTCATTGTAAACCGTTGGTTGTACATCCCACTGCCTATTTTATTCAGGGAACAATGTCCACTATATTCTTTTGTTGTTGAAAACATTTTGATACTTTAGAATGAACTGAAGGATCCACCCTTCAACCCTTTAAGTAGTAGACAATGTTCTTGTGGGAACTTGTCCGATGGTCTTATAGTACGACTCTGCAGCATTCAATATGGACATTCATTTGGAATTATTTGCTATTCTATTAGCCGAGATGGGCCTCGAGATCAGGGTATGATATGATTTAGATCAAATTAAACAAATAGTGTGATCTGAAACAAGGGTTTAATTAGTCCCCAACTTCGTTTAATTCGAATATGATTCTATATGAGGACAGGTGGCAAAGTGCACTGTCAACTAAAGAGGATCTCTATTGCTTGAAGGCTTGCCTTAACCTAATTGAGTCCTGGATGTTAACTGCCAATATAAAGGCACTTTGGCTAGGATGAAATTCCTGTCTCCACATTAGTCTAACGCTCAATTCTTCAATTCTACTATCAAACACTCAATGTCTGCGGTTCTTGCTTGACAGCTGCTGTTAAGACAGAAACAAATGTGCAAAGATACAACAAATTATTCCCATTACTCAATAGTTCTGATGTTGTGCATAGAACCATATTTAGCAACAGAACTATGTTCGTTAGTATTCCAAGCGTTGCCTCTATCACACATTGATTGTGGAGATGCCAATGATTTCTCCACTAAATGTTTGCTGAGATCCCTTTAGTGGTTAATACTGCTGATTTACAAATAGTGTCAGTAGGAAATTTAGATCACCTCTCTTGAATTCTTTCTTCTACCACCTCAAGAAAAATGTATTTCCCCACCCAAAACATTGGTTACTCTGATATGGGACACTCACTTCCGCATACGACCTCCTTCCCTGTTGCACAATTTACTAGAGTGTGCAATAAGGAGCATGCAGGGACTCTTTAGAACATTAAAAATGGTCTCCTTCTCTTCCACCAGCTCACCCTGACTGACCACCACCTCACAATGTAGAGAGAATGTGCCAGCATGCAGGAGCTGGTAGTCATATATTGGCAAAGAACATGGGCTTACTGCTTAGTGTTACATGTATTATGTCATTCAAAAGTCGGGTATAGATAGTCATATGCAAAGTCTAGACATGAGTCCTACCTACCCCACAGCACAAGCCAGCTGCCACAAATAGAAGCACAACCGCACATTTTCCGAATGGTGAGAAAACACATCCCTACACAGTGGCAGTGCCATCATAAATGCCATTTGAAGTTGTTGAGAGGGCTCATGGAGTTCAATGGACTTTTTAAAGAGACATACTGATGACTTGTTTGTGAATGTTAGTTTTCTCCAATGGTCCTGCCAGATTCATCATCCACACTAATGGAGGCTTTTTTTGGAGGCAGGGAAGGTGAGTGAAATGCAGGTCTTGAAGTGGCTGCATGCATATGTAGCGAAATTTGGCAGAAGGGATGTGACCTAGCAGTTCGGGCTGGACTGTCCTTTGGGGGTGGGACCAAACCTGATTTGATTATGGTCTCTATGGTCTTTTCCCTTTCTGTAATGGCTTGGCAAGGTGAAGAATGATGGTCTTGAGGGTTACCCAGAGCAATTGCCCGAGGGTTAAGATGAATTCTAAACCTACCAGGCATCACTTCTTCGTTTTTGCTGTAGAATTTGGCTAGGCATTGGCATAGTACTCAATGTGTAAAGTCAATACACCCTTCTTCCTAGACTTCTTCCTCAGGATCAACACAACTGAAAATTCCTCATCCTGCACTGTTTTTCCCACCAAGGACTATGTGACAGTTATGGGTAAGGCAATCGTATATAATATTCCTAACTTTGCCCCTTGCATATCAATGACTTTACCTTCCCACTTCAAACATTTCTTCCTGCACAGCATATACCGGCATCTAGCAGCTGACACCCCCTCAAAACTACCTTGCTGTGGTCACCTCCTCTGCCTGTTCAAACATCTCCTCCTCACGGGTCATATGCAGTACCCTGATAGCCACAACTCCCAATCCTCCATAGTTTCCCCCTGCAATAGCACCTCAGCTACTGTGGTCATTAGCACCCCCCAATCAATGCAGCTTCAGCCGACAAATGCATAAACACAGGGTCTTCCTCCCACAAATCCAGCACAACCTGCCTCCACCACTACCTTCATCAGGAGAGTGAGCTTCTCCCATCTTCCTGGGCTCACATCTTTGCTATCTGACAGGCACCCAAGATTTCAGAACACCAACAGGCTTTCTCTTCACTTAAACATGAATTTCACCTTCATACTCCAGCATCACACACACATATTGCCCCTTAACAAACTGCTTCTTTATTTATAGAAAAATGATACACCACCACCAAACCCCTCATTTGCATATCCTCCACATCCTCCATCTCAGTTAATGATTAACAAGAGTTGAATAGTTCCCCCAAAATCCCTCCCCAATGCATCTTCTGACGTTCTTCCCCCCTCTCACCCCCCAAAACAAAAGTAAAAAAAAAATCCAATGGAAGAAAAGGGAAGACTGACAAGCTGGGGAATTTGTAAGAAATTATTTGATTGCATTTAATATATTGAATTTAATGTTATTCATTAAATAATCAAGATTTTGAATGACTTTACACTGAAATATCATGCACCTAACATTAAACATAACAAGACCACATGTTTTAGTGAAAAATGAAATTTGCTAATGCAAAAGTGCTGCTATAATTATGTTGCCATCTAAAAATGAAATGTCAGAACCATGCATCTTGTATTTTGGAAATTTACAAGGAAATGGTCAACAGAAAAATAATTAGAAATCACAAAAAAGGTTTTGTGTATGTGTGAACATAACCGTTTAATGCAAACTGTATCTGTATGCAAGGGTCAGTTTTCTTGAAAACAGACCCTGTTATCCATATCTATGCCCAATCAATGCATTTCAGCTATACCTTTAGAAACATTTGGGCCATTTGAAAATACAAATAGATGAGAATTCAGTGAAAGAAGGAGAACATAAAAATAATATATTAAGATATATGATTTATAAATCAATGTGCATATTTAAATAATGATGTTATTCATACAGTACCAAAAACATAAATGATGTCTTCAGCTTCAGAATATTCTTGCAAATCTCAATAAATAATACTTCTTAATATTGCACATTCATACAGCAGATTTTAACGGAAATAAATATTCCAATCTAATTTTGATTTTAAATTCTTAACGGGAGTGCCACCTCATAGTTAACACTTTTCTCTTATGACAAAGAGAATGCAACAGGACAATTGAAACAAGGAGGTGGGTCAACATGGGTGCGTGTAAACAGAACTATCAGAGGCCCTGTACAATCCAAAAGTACTGCATCAAATTTGCTGCATGGGTTGAGTAGACTCTGTTTTAAACTCAAACATATAGGCATGATTTTGAGAAAGCAGAAAAGGAAAATTGCGTATCACCTGGATGCAGCTGATGTAAGATAGCCTTTTCCAGGTGCAGCTGAATGCAGAGGAGTTCCCTAAGGCAGAATAACAATCCTTGAGAGGAATTTTGGGAGGAGGTAGACAAACTGAATAGAAGAGCCCATCTGGCTGTGATGGAAGTACATTTAAAATAGATTGTCCTAGACTCAACAGTTGACAAGGGCACATTTGTCTCTGACATCAACACATTATTAATTAATTGCCTGGATTTTCACTGGCACATATTATATTTGTAGGTTCACGTGTGGTGTAAAACAGATCTCACATATTTGCAGTGTTAGATACTGCAGTTTTCATTAAAAAAATATTAACACAGTTTCTACCCATTAAATGCAATAGGAAAGGAGGAAATATTATTCTGTCTTAATTGGACGTCTAATGTCAATTAAACGTAATTTGTTGATCCCTCGTCTATTTCAATTATATTTCCAATGCAGTGTGACACTTTAAAAAATCAAGGTGTTTTTGCTCTCCAAAAAAACAAATTTTGATTGCAGTGATTTGCATATATTTCAACATGACAACCTGAGGCATTGCACCTGAGTCATCAGCCTCCCGCCTAGAAACACTTGTGTGAAGGCACGCTATAAATGATGTGTCATATCATATCTCCAGGTGACCCCCCCATCGAGGTTGTGGGTAGAACTTCATAAGTGCACAAAGAGATTATTTTACTCACATAATTGAACTGTTTGAAATGTTTCTTCTCAGATATATCTTATTTAAACAGAGAAAAAAACATTCTGCTTTGATTATACACAGATATTAGAAGATCCCATTCTTGTCTATAAAAGTAGTTTATCTTTGATAATATATATAGATGTATGGATGTTGGTGTGTCCATGCAAAATATATTTGATATTGTATTGTGAATAATTGTCACGCGCCACAACAGCTGGCGTGTATGGGATCGCTGGCGCTCTCGCCGCCATTGACTTCTCCATTACGTTCTTTCCCGTTTCACTTCTGCGTTCTAGTGTATTCCATCATGGCCGCCGATGGGAGGTTTAACTTGAAAAATCCTCCCGGCGGTCGGCGTGTTGCAACCCTGCGTCTACTCCCCTTTGGGTTTACACGCTGTGTTTTCTCTGCTTGGAGCTCTGCTGAATGCTTTCTTACCCCTCTCTTCTCTCTGCCGACCCCCATCGTGGCTCTCTGTCCTCTCCTGCTCTCCTCTGGTCCTGCCTCCCTCTCGCAGTCCCACGGCGGAGCACTTTCCCTAATTTCGCTTCTCTCTGGTGCTCTATCCGGCTTTCCCTTTGCCTGCTTCTCTGCTGAGGTCTTTCTTTCCTCCTGGCCTCTTCCTGGAGATTCCGGTGTCTCTTCCTCTTTCTCTGCTGCCCGTCGCACCCTACTGGGCGTGCTCTGCTTCCCCCTGGGTTGTGTTTCGCTGGCAGACCTGCCCCAAGATTCCCATCCTGCTTACTGGATATACAACACCATAAGTCATCCAGACCTGGCTAGGATACTCCACGGATACTTCAAGAACTGACAGCAAGGGTTTTTTTATGCCAGAACTGGCTTTTTCCCCTATCAGGCTATCCCGGGAGTGAGGTCATTGGCCTGCTTGCCATCCAAGCGTTTCTTGTGGCGTTCTCTTGATGTACGCCCTACCTTCACAAACACAAAGATTATAGAATCCGAAGAAGGAAGAAAATTCCACAATTAAATTCCAGCAGTTCAGGTGAGGGGGTGGGGGAGTGCACTGACTCAGAGAAACTCACACGTTTGACAGTTTACAACGCCTGAAGCCTAAAATGGCCACTGAGAGAGAAAGTGCAGGAACTGGTGGCCACACTCCAGGGCCTCACTTTGGAGGTCCAGAATCTGAAGACGGAAAACACTGTCCTTTGCCAAATAGTGTCTAACCATGACCAACACCCTGCTGATTTGCCTTCCGGGGCTCTGTCCTCAGGAAAGCACAAAGGAGCTCCCAAGAAGCTTAAGGAATTTGCAGAGGCATGTCTGGTACACGTCGCATTCACGGCCAACACCTACGCTTCAGAACATGCCTGAGTGGGCTTTATGATTTCAAATATGGCTGGCAAAGGTTAGCTTGGGTTACACCACTCGTAGACCAGAAATAATCTGGTGTTTCATGATTACAGTGGCTTTCTAACACTACTTAAGCAAACCCTCGAACGGCCAGAGATCATGTTCGTAGCCTATGAGGAATTATTGGACATAAACCAGAGATCTGCAGATTTACTCATGTACATAATGCAATTTAAGCATCTTGCCAAAGAAGCCAGATGGCCAGAACCTGCACAGTATGCAATCTTCCGTTGAGGGCTCAAAGAAGAACTGAAGAATGAGCTTGCCAGAACCACACGTCCGCACACCTTTTCTGACCTGCTGTCCACTGTGCTCCAGATAGAATACCGCCTGGTACAAAGGAGGTCTGAGAGGAAGAAAGGCGGAACGCTCTCCAGTCTACCTCATCATCCTACTATGACACCTCAACCCGCTCTTCATACAGCCAAGGACGAACCCATGCAGAACGATTCTGCCCAAGCTCCTCTAACACCGGAAGACCGGAAGCGTAGGAGAAAATCAGGACTCTGCATGTATTGTGGGTTGGATGGACACCTGCTCAGGAACTGTCCTAAAGTTCCCCCTTGACGCCCGCCGACCTCGGTCCTAGAAGGGGCGGGCACCTGAGGTTCTTCTACCAGTCCCTGTGTCTCTTTGGCAGTTGCCCCCTCTGATAACACAGAAGACTCCCAACTTATGGTAGTGGCCCTACAAATCTGTGTGAAGAAACTGAAGATTGACACCCTCGCCCTCATGGATTGTGAAGCAGCTGGGGACTTATAGATACTCTCTGGGCAGATAAGGTCAGTATCAATCACATCGAATGAGAGGAAGACCAGAAGGTGGAGGGGGTCGATGGCATGCCTCTCAGCTCCGGACCAATCACTCATACCACTGAAGTCTTCCTGGTTACTGTCCTCCAACACTCAGCAAAGATGTCCTTTGACATAACCCGTGTGGCCCATTTCCCAGTTATTTTGGGCATCTCGTGGCTGCACAAACACAATCTAACTATCGACTGGTCTCACAGCATCCTTGGTTTCAACTCTGCCTTCTGTAGACAACATTGTCTACCCAGTAAACAGTATGAATCAGTTACTTCTAGGCCCACAACTTCCACTTATTCCCGAGGAGTACATTGTATTCCGGCTGAACTTATGGAGTTTGAGGAGGTGTTCGTGAACAAGGAATCCCAAGACCTACCCCCTCACCAACCTGAAGACTGTGCCATAAATCCAGTTGCAGTCGCCCTAATTCACTTCGGTCGCATGTTCTCCCTATCACTCACCGAAAATGATGCTCTGCGAAAATACTTGGATTCCAGCCTCAAAACAGGCCTCATCCAGCCTTACTGGTCCCCTGCGGGTGCTTCATTGTTCTTTATACCTAAGTGGGATTCTACTGAGCTTAGCATAGACAACAGGGGACTCAACAAGGTCACCATCAGGGATCGCTATCCCATGCTCCTTATTTCTGACATCTTGGAAGCAGTCCAGTGAGCCACCATCTTTTCCAAACTGGAACTTAGAAGTGCTTACCATCTGCTAAGAATCTGAGAGGGCGATGAATGTAAGACGGCCTTTAGGACACTGTACGGCCATTTTGAATACAAGGTCATGCCCTTTGGATTAGCCAATGCCCCTTCCATTTTCCAGTGATTTATGGACAGGCTTTTATCTTACCTTTTGTTCCATTCCATCATAGTCTATCTGGACGTCATTCTGGTCTTCTCGCCCACTCCTCAGGAACATTCAGGACACTTACTGACAGTACTCCAGAGACTGCAGACACAGCACCTACTTGTCAAGCCTGAAAAGTGTCTATTCGGGGTTACCACAGTTCCCTACTTGGGATTCATTCTATCCATTCAGGGTATAATGATGGATCCTAAGAAAGTCTCTGCCATCCTCAGCTGACCAGACCCGTCCCCCGTTAAAGAAGTCCAGAGATTCCTAGGACTTGCAAATTTTTATTGCAAATTCATTTCTAACTTCTCCAACGTGGTCCGACACATTA